>NC_140505.1:64317142-64549642 GCF_964339955.1 Pipistrellus hanaki | reverse complement strand
TATTTTCAGTTGTGCACAATATTTACAACTTTAAAGAGTTCATTTACTTAATGGTACCTAAATTTAACATTATACACAAATTATAAGATTCTTCATAAAAGCAAAAATAATCTGAGTCAATACTATTTTTTTAAATATATATTTTATTGATTTTTTACAGAGAGGAAGGGAGAGGGATAGAGAGTTAGAAACATCGATGAGAGAGAATGCACACCCCCCACTGGGGATATTACGGCAACCAAGGTACATGCCCTTGACTGGAATCGAACCTAGGACCTTTAAGTCCACAGGCCACACTCTGTCCACTGAGCCAAACCAGTTAGGGCATCAAGACCATTTTTAACAATGCCCTAATACTTACTTTGTGCTTTCTAATTCTTTCTTTTCTTTTTTGTTGTTGTTTGTTTGTTTCACTCATGATAGACTTTTCAGGTCATCCTGAAATCTGGAGTAATCTTGTACAAACTGAAAGTGTTTTCTTCAGATAAAGAGAGACATAGTATTATAATAGTCAAATGGAAATAGCATATGATAGCATAGTAAGATCTAGCTTTCTATCAATCTATGTATCTATTATCCATTTAATGTATCATGTATTTTATCTATAGATATAAATTATATCAATTTGTAAGATATGCATACATTCACACAGAATATACACATTGATAAGCACCATAGTGGGGGTAGAAAGATATACATACATCCAAACATATATAAAAAAACACCTAACCAAAACCAAAATGTATATTTTGGTTAGGTATTTTTTCTATAGGCAGATAAACAGAAAATCAGTTCAGTTCTGTTCATAAAACTGAAATAGAATGCTTTGAGTAAAAACACTCAAATCATTTGATTCTATCAAAGTTAAAATTGAAAAATTGATTGAGTGCTTGTATTAAAATGACCTATGCTTGATTTTTGTTCTCTTGGAGATAGAGCCTTTGATAAATGAAATAGTTTAAGACATCAATAGTGCTGAGAAGCAGGGCAAAGGATTCTGTGAACATTCAAACATCAGTACAAAATTGAGTTATGCCAGTAAATGTCAAGTTTGGTCAGACAGCTCTTGGTTTCAGCCCAACATAAAATCTTTTAGTCAGTCCTAAAGCCGAACTTCACACATTCAGGTCACACTGAGTGATTGCACTGCCACCAAGTGAAAACAAGCTGAGATTCATTATGACCATACTGGGCAGGGCATTCCACAGGTCTTTTGGACAATGTGCTTCCAACAGAAATTTTATGAAAGCTCTATACAGATAGAAAAATCCAATCTGCCCTAAGTAAAGTTGGAAATTGCAATCCCTCATGTATTCCTGCTTATTTTATTTGATCTAACTAGATCTTTTTTTCTTCTTTTCAGAAAGTCGTTCCATACATCCTGCATCAGGTCCTTGGGTGCTCATTTAAAAAGCACATTAATGAATCCTTTCTTTCCTCATACACAATAATAAACTCAAAATGGAATAAAGACTTAAGTGTTGAATCAAAACTATAAATACCTACTAAAAACATAGGCAGTAAAATCTCAGACATTTCTCATAGCAATATGTTTTCTGACATTCACCTGAGGCAAAGGAAACAAAAAAAAAAAAAATAAACAAATGCCACTACTTCAAGGAAAAATGTTTTTGTACATCAAAAGGAACCATCAATAAAATGAAATGACAACCCACTGAATGGAAGAACGTATTCATAGCTATAACTGCAAGGGCTTAGTATCCAAGATATATAAGAAACTGAAAAAAACTCAACACCAAAAACAAAACAATAACACCAGCAAAAAACTCTCCAATTAAGAAATGGGTAAAGGACCTGAATAGGCACTTCTCCAAAGAGGACTTACAGATGGCCAATAGACATCTGAAAGGAAGCTCAGGGTCACCAATCATCAGAAATTCAAATTAAAACCACAATGAGATATCCCCTCACACCATCAAAATGTCTGTCATAATAAATCAACAAACAACAAGTGTTGTTGAGGTTGTGGAGAAAAGGGAACACTCCTGCACTGTTTATGGGAATGTATGTATGAGGATACTCTATACTGTTTATGTGGAAACAGTATGGAGTTTCCTCAAAAAAAATTAAAAATGCAATTGGCTTATGATATAGCAATTCTACTTCTGAGAATATACCCAAAGAAACCCAAAACACTATTTTTTTAAAAATATATTTTATTTATTTTTTACAGAGAGAAAGAGAGAGGGATAGAGAGTTAGAAACATCCATGAGAGAGAATCATCAATCAGCTGCCTCCTGCACATCCCCTACTGCAGTGTTTTTCAACCTTTTTTGGGCAAAGGCACACTTGTTTCATGAAAAAAATCACGAGGCACACCACCATTAGAAAATGTTAAAAAATTTAACTCTGTGCCTATATTGACTATATATAAAGTAATTCTCTTGAATAGGAATCAAATAAACACAAAGGAAGTATTTTATAATTACTTTATTATGAAATATTAAGTAAACAAAATAGTGAAAAATTATAAAATTCTTGTCTTGTCTGCACCTACGGCACACCAGGCAACATAGTGTGCCGCGGAACAGCGGTTGAAAAACTCTATCCACTGAGCCAAACTGGTTTCAGCCCAAAACACTATTTTGAAAGATTATATGCACTCCTATGTTCATTGTAGTGTTATTTACAATTGCCAAGATCTGGAAGCAGCCCTAGTGTCCACCAGTAGGTGAATGGATTAAAAAGCTGTGTACATTTACAAAATGGAATACTAATCAGTCATAAAAATGAAGGAAATCTTACCTTTTTGACTGCATAGATGGACCTGGAGAGTATTATGCTAAGTGAAATAAGCCAGTCAGAGAAAGATAAGGACCACATGATTTCACTTATATGTGGAATCTAATGAACAAAATATGAAGGGAGAGACAGACTCATGTATACACAGAACAGATGGTATTATCAGTTGATTGATTCTTGCAAAATATTGTATTAGTGAACTTAAATACAGGTCAATAAAAATTATAAATTAAAGTACAGGAAGAAAAACATTTCTAAAATAATGTGCAGCTTCTAAGTAGATTGTGGAACAGTGTTAACCATTTGGCATACATGAAACTATAATAGAAGGAGAGCAGAAAGAATGGGGCATAACAATATCTAAAGAAATGAAAATGTAAACTTTCATAATTTGATTAAAATATCATTTATAGTTACTTGATTAGACATTGTCATTGTCCATTGAAAGCCAGTCTATAGTACATTAAGCAAAAACTGATACAAGTGAATATTTTATATTCTGGTGAGCACAACTTTCCTTGCTACCCTGATTTTTTTTACCTTGGCTAATGTTATGTTGTATATGAGTCTGTACATGGTACATATTTGTATTTGAGTATAGTGTGTGACAGATTTGCATATATTAAAAATAAGAGGCAATTTACTGTAAAGTTGCAGTATTAGTATAGATTATTCTCACTTCCAAAAGATATAAAGTGCCTCACCTCCATCATTGCTCACTCAACAAATGCATCACTGCTCATTCTAAATAAATAAATATATATATATATATATATATATATATATATATATATATATATATATACACACACACACACACACACACACACACACACACACACACACTAGAGGCCTGGTGCACAAAATTCGTGCAAGGGGAAGAGGGGTAGTTGAGGGGGGATGGTGTCCCTCACCCCAGTCTGCACCTTCTCCAATCTGGAACCCTTTGAGGGATGTCCAACTGCCTGTTTAGGCCCATTCCCACCAGGATCGGGCCAAAACAGGCAGTCAGACATCCCCGTCACAATCCAGGACTGCTGGCTCCCAACTGCTCACCTGCCTGCCTTACTGATTGCCTCTAACCGCTTCTGCCTGCCAGCCTGATCACTCCCTAACCACTCCCATGCAAGCCTGATTGATGTCTAACTGCTCCCCTGCCAGCCTGTTTGCCCCAAACTTCCCACCTCTGCCGGCCTGGTCACCCCTAATTGCCCTCCCCTGCAGGGTTGATCACCTCCAACTGCCCTTCTTTATAAACCTGGTCCCTCTCAACCGCCCTCCCCTGTTGGCCATCTTGTGATGGCCATCTTGTGTCTACATGGGAGCAGCCATCTTTAACCACATGGAGGCAGCCATCTTGTGTGTTTGAGTAATGGTCAATTTGCATAATACCCTTTTATTAGATAGTATAGAGTTCTGGTGCATGGGTGGGGGCCAGCTGGTTTGCCCTGAAGGATGTCCTAGATTAGGGTGGGGGTTCTCTTGGGGCGTGAGGTGGCCTAGGGAGGGTCCTTTGGTGGTTTGCAAGCCAACCATGCCTCCTGGAAACCCAAGCAGAGGCCACGGTACCTGGCATTTATTTATCTTCTATAATTGAAACTTTGTACCCTTGAGTGGAACCAAGACTCCTGCTTGCTCTATGGCTGCAGCCATTTTTGTTGGGATTTATTTATCTTCTATAATTGAAACTTTGTAGCCGTGAGTGGAGGCCTGGGCCAGCCAGGGTTTGAGGAAATCTTGGCTTCCTCTATTGCTGGGGTTGACCCAAGCTTCCTGTTTGCTCTGTGGCCACAGCCATCTTAGTTGGGCTAATTTGCATACACGCTGCTGCTTGGCTGGTGAGCCTGGCTTTATGAGTGTAGCTGAGTGATGATTAATTTGCATATCACTGTTTTATTAGATAGAACTAGAGGCCCAGTGCATGAAATTCTTGCATGGAGGGGGTGTCCCTCAACCCAGCCTGCACCCTCTCCAATCTGGGAATCCCTGGAGGGATGTTTGACTGCCCATTTACATGGATTGGGACATGGGGCTGTGGACAGCCTGGGTAAGGAGCTGAGGGCTGTTTTTATATCCCAGTGGGGAACCTCACCACATGAGTGTGTGGCCATCCTGAGTGGGGAGCTAATGGCTGTTTTCAGGGTGACCAGACTCCTTTCAGATTCGGGGTCTCCACTGGGGTTCCTGGCCAGCTTGGGGGAGGGGCTGGTGGCTATTTGCCAGCTGGCCACACCCCTCAGTGACCAAAGCTCTCAGTCCTTCCTTTTTTTCTTTTCTTTCTTTTTTTTTCTTTTTTCCAATGCCTCCTTGAGTGGAGGCCAGGGCCGGCTGGAAGCAGGTATCTGGGTTTATTTATCTTTTATAATTGAAACTTTGTAGCCTTGAGTGGAGGCCAGGGCTGGCCACGGCTGGTGGGAATCTTGGCTTTCTCCATCGCCAAGTGCAACCCAAGCCTCCTGCTTGCTCCAGCTCTGTGGCCGCCACCACCTTTGTTGGGTTAATTTGCATATTTGCTCCTGATAGTCTGGTGGGTGTAGCGGAGTGATGGTCAATTTGAATGTTTCTTTTTTATTAGTGTAGATATTTTTTGTGAAGTAGCATTTGTCCTAATGATTCCTTTGGAGAGACTGCATATGTCCGTGGTTTTTATACATTGGAATTTGAGGGAAAATACATAGGAAGGAAAGGCTATAGGCTTTTAGATTATTGACATGGGGTAAAAATTGTATTCACTTAAAAGTTAAAGGTATTTCACCCTAATTGGTTTGGCTCAGTGGATAGAGCTGTCAGCCTGCAAACTGAAGGATTCCAGGTTTGATTCTGGTCAGGAGCATGTGCCTTGTTTGTGGGCACATCCCCAGTAGAGGGTGTGCAGGAGGTAGCTCATTGATGTTTCACTCTCATTGATGTTTCTAACTCTGTCTTCTTTCCCTTCCTCTCTGTAAAAAGTCAATAATATATATATATATATATATATATATATATATATATATATATATATATATATATAAGTTAAAAGTATTTATTTTATTTTTTCAATTTTTTTATTGATTAAGATATTATATGTGTCCCCCCACATTGTCTCCCCATTGTCCCCCCACCCCACTCCCTTACATGCCTTCACCCCCCAGTATCTTGCATCCATTGGTTATGCTTATATGCATGCACACAAATCCTTCAGTTGATCTCTTTTAGTTTCATAAGTAAAAAGCTCATATTCTTTAATGGATTTAATTTAATTATAGAGAGGCTGGTTTACTATATATCATTATATTCTAATATATGTAACAGAAAGATGTGTAAAGTTATATGTGATGACATTTAATGATTCTCTACACTAAATATTTTTATGTGAATATGTATTTTATGTAATGTATTCCATGCACATGAAGTTTATATAGCACTTAGGATTTCTCCATCTCATGTGATTTGGTGAGTGATTACCCAGATGTCATGGAGTTAATACCTTCATCTTTAAAAAGTTCTAAAATGTTAGTTTAATTATTCCTGAGGTATAAAAGTTTGTGTTTAAGTAGATTTTAATGACTATATCTGTATATATGATGGCCAAACCTAAATAGCAATATTTAAACCCTAGAGGAGGGACTGTGTACATATTTTATAAATTTAAGATTCATAAAATGTGATTTTAATATAAAATATGTTATTGAAATATATGTTTTATAAATAACTTGTGGCCTGGTGCATGAAATTCATGCACACCTGGGGTTCCCTCAGCCTGGCCTGTGCCCTCTCACAGTGTGGGAGCCCCATGATTGATCGCCCCAAAAAGGCCCACCCATCGGGCCTTCTTGATAGATTGCACCAAAGAGGTAGGCTGGAGCCGGGGGTCTTGCCTCCTCCGTGCGATGCAGCAGGGACTCTCCGCCATGTCCCGCCTCCTCCAAGTGAGGTGGTGGAGACGCTGGGACCAGACTCCTCTGTGCTGTGCGGAGCCATGGGACCCAGGCCTTGTCATGTGGAACAGCCGCCAGGCCCCTCCTCCAATGCATGTGCAGCCATCTTGTGATGATGTGAGGGCATCATGGTGCCAGGGCATGATGATCACATAAGCTATTTTAGTATAGATACCAGCTACTATATGTCCATTGTAATATTCTGACTTTTGAGGATATTTGACTGTTCAATGACCTTAAGATTGAAATAAATTTCATATCATAAAATATATTTCATGTTAGGAAGAGATGTCTGATGTAAGCTATCACATTAGACATAAGAAACAGGTAAGACATTAAATATACATCAAGGAATTCATGTACTCATATTAAAAAAAAGAAATAAAAAAGCAACAACAACAATAAACATACTATTAATTTTATTCTATTATTTCCAAAAGAGATCTTTAGTGATTATGTTAGCAATGTAAAGCATACAAAGTAATACATAACTTTTCAGTGATTATATGATAGGTCTGGACTAAATCAAATTCTCAGAAATTCAGAAATCCACAATGGTCATTTGGCTCTACAGGGTAGCTTCCTATATAATAAATATGTAATATGCAAATTGACCCTTACACCCTTGCATCATCACAAGATGGCTGCTCCATATTGTCACAAGATGACCATCCCATTTTGTCACAAGATAGCCTGCAGGGAAGGGTAGTTGAGGCAATCAGGTTGGCAGGGGAGCAGTTAAGTGTCAATCAAGCTGGCAGGGGAGCGATTAGGGGATGTTCAGGCTGGCAGGTAGAATTGGTTAGGGGCAATCAGGCAGGCAGGCAGGTGAGTGGTTAGGAGCCAGCAATCCCAGGTTGTGAGAGGAATGTCTGACTGCTGGTTTAGGCCCAATCTCTGTGGGCCTAAATTTCATGCACCAGACCTCTAGTATGTAGATAAAGTACTAAATCAAATATGACTTAAATCCACATCATAGTGAGAAGAATACATTCTAATAGTGTTTTCTCAGTTTCTGAAAGTTTATCTGGAAGAAACACTATTAGAAATTGGTAAAACACACCCAGCCATCTACACCTATACCAACCCCCCTCATATAAACATTTTCTTCTTAACTCAATGAGAAACTTTTTATTTTGTAGGGAAGATTACATGGAAGCTCTGTAGTTTTAACTCTCCAGAAAAGGAGGGCAAAAATTATTATATCCTTAAAAGTGTTAAAGACATTACATTAATGATAAGTAATAAAGCTTTATATACCTACTGGTTTAGAATATTCACCTTTGAAAATGACAGTGGATGTTAAATATTTAATCTAGTCATAATCCTAATGATTAGGCAGAAAAAAACTTTACTTGGGAATGTTTTGGCAGCAAAGCAACACCACGATGTGAACAACAATTGGACCTCAACCTTGATACTTGAGTTCTGACTATGAAAGTATTCAGAGCCGAGACTCAAACGATGGAAGAAAGTTTATTTAGACAAACACCAAGATAGAAGTGAGAAGTAGAAGAAATGGGCTTAGGAAACAAGTTACAGAGGCAAAAGAAAGGCTCTTGGAGCTTAGGTGAAAGAGAGGCAAGAAACACACCTGGGGGAAGGAGGGGAGAAAAGATGTTGTTCTTCTCCATAGAGGGAGCCATGCTGGGTCCTCTATCCTAAGGGCTTTCAATGGTGGGGATTTCAGGGATGGTCCCAGGAGAGAATGCCAATAAAATATTAATCAACTTTCATGGTGTGGTCTCCACCAATTGGTCAGTGGAATGGGCAGTCAATGCAGCTGTTCCTGATGTTAGCTGTGGCAACTGTTTGTCTGGCTTTGCTGCTTTTCTGGGCCAGGAACTGAAACACAAAGGAGCCTAAATGTTGTCTCTAGGTCTTAAGGCTTAAGGGAGTGGTCATACAAGTGCTGTATGAAGGTCATATGAGGCTATTCTCCTGCCCTTGTTACTCCTCCAGGTGGTCTAAAACCACATGATTAATGGTATGCCCGGGTAAGAAAGCATAAAGGAGGTTCTTATCTGGATACCCAGTGATATGAAAGGTGAGAGGTTCAAACCACATAAGTTGGTGCATCCAATGACACCTGAAAATGGTCCCTGTTTACTACAGGTGACAGTTTCCATAACTGTGATGATGCAGCATGAAGAGATATCTATATCCCACTTACCAATCAGCAATGCTTATTAGTTGCATTTGCCAAAGAAAGTGCCTAATTCCAGAATACTTCTCAGAGTATTTGCTACCTCAGGCTACCTAAAATACCAACTTTACTACCTCTTTTTGTTTAGATTTCTCCAGAAGTAGAGCCTGAAACAAGAATTCAAGTGAGAGTGGGTTATCTGGGAAGTGATCCCAGGAAATATGTATGGGAGTGGAAAAGTGAAGGAGAGACATAAGAATGCCTAGGAAGTGTGAGTTTTCAAACTGGATACCCATGTGAGAAGCTGGACTTCAACCTTCTTGAGAAATTGGGAGGCAATATGAGCCCTTTAGTTACTGCACTGTAAGGATGAGGAAACGGAGGTATTTATCTACCAATCTGCCATCTGTCAGTGTGTGAGAGGTGCCACCATTGTCAATATCACTTGGCAATTTTCACTTGTCCTGTAAGTGAAAGAGACTCAGTTCTGTGAAAAACTACCTCTGGTAAAAAGTTGCAAGTATTCACGTTAGTTACAGAGCTTTTGTGCACAAATGAATGCTGATGGAAATGGGCTGAGCACCAATAGAATCTTCAACAGATTATAATGACACAAAAAATTGTAAAGTGTATATGATATAGAGAAGATAAACAGGACTGGCAAAGACTGAAACACATGCATGTCAATATGTGACTGGATATATTACCTTTGGTTCACTCAAGCACTGAAATACTTTAAATAAAAGTTGGCTAAATCTTAAAACTAAATGTAGTATAAATAGCCAGATGCATAGTGATAAAAATCATATTATAAATTCTACAAAAATTAGAATACATATAAAAAACAATGTGATATATTGGAAAATATGTTCATATATGAAAATTTAAAATGGCCGTAACTATTAATGTAATATAATTGTTAATATTAGTAAATAGAAGCACAAAGTTACAAAGTATTTGTATTTATATATGTTCATTTAAAAGCGATGAATATAACAAAAATAGAATTACATGTTAAAATTGATTTAATCTAAATAATGGCTAGTGAATTTTTACTACACACTAACGGGCTTTTTTGGGGATATTTAATATGATTATGTAAAACATTATATCAATTATAGACTGTACCCTTCATCAAAATTAGCAATTCTTTTCCCCAATTAGGGCAATATGACTTAAATTGCATTGTCTATTTTTTGCACAACTTTATTTTTAACTTTTGTTTCATTATCTTTTCATTTGTAACATATGGAGTTGTAAAATTATGACTTGAAAGTCTCTTTTAATAGGAGAATTTAAAGATTTGTTTTTGCTCAGACCTAACATATTTATTCTTCCTTCCATCATATGGTATCTTATTTTTAGTTTGTTTTATATTTTTCACATCCCTTCTGTTGGTAAGGCAGATTCTTTTAAAAAGTTTTGTCAGTTAACAAGGACTGAATTCTGTTTATTTCCAATATTGTTTAATTTTAAAATTCTTATAATCCCAACTCTGAATAGGTAAAAGTGTCCCCTTCTGCAGCTGATTCCTATGTGCAATTCATCTTTAGCATCTCCTTCCCATACCACCCACTATGACTTCCCTTCTCTGATCTAGCACTTCATCTAATCCAATCCACTTACAAGGTGAGGTGATCCAGAACTTCATGTCTGTTTTCAATGGCCCTTTCAATGGCCTGGTGCACAAAATGTGTGCATGGGGGGGGGGGGTCACCTCAGCCCAGCCTGCACCCTCTTCAATCCGGGACTCCTCGGGGGACATTTGACTGCTGGTTGGACATCCCTCTCACAATCCAGGACTACTGACTCCTAACTGCTCACCTTCCTGCCTGCCTGATTGCTCCTAACTGAGCATCCCTGCTGGCCTGGTCACCTCCAATTGCACGCCCTGCCGGCCTGATCGTCCCCAACTGCCGAACCCCCTGCCAGCCTGGTCGCCCCACTCAGCCTGCTGCTTGATCGTTTGGTCACCCTTCACTAACCCCCCTGCCAGCCTGGTTGCCCCATGCAGCCTGTCTGGTTGTCCATTTGGTTGTGATGGTCACTTAGGCTTATATATATATAGATTGTTATTGTTAATATAATTATGTATATCTTGCCTTCTTCCCCATTGATCCCTTTTTATCCTGAACCCAACTCTCCACCAAACTTTCACTACACTATTGTCTATGTCCATGGGTTATGCATATATGTATATAAGTTACAATATTTGGTTAAATCTCTCCCTACTCACCCAGCTCACCTCCCTTCCCTTCGAGATTTGCCAGTCTGTTCCATTGTTCTATGTCTCTGAATTTATTTTTTTTTCATCTGTTTATTTGTTCATTAGATTTCAGATATGAGTGAGGTCATGTGATACTTTGTCTTTCTCTGACTGACTTATTTTACTTAGCATAATACTCTCTTAACACATTAAATGGCAGCAACCAAGAAACGTTCCCTGAAAATAACATAGATTTCAAACATAAATCTCTCTACCTCCATTGTACACCATCAGTCTTAGCTCCTCATGATGCCCAAGCTTGACTCCCTCCACTGGTAAACTAACTCCTTTTCTCCCCATCTTGGTACAGTAGCATGAAGACTCCATATGGCAGTCATTGCTTCACCCACATTCTGCTTTCTGAGAGTATCACGAATGAAACTGAGCAAAGAGTTGATCCACCCAGCATTATAGATAGATAACCAATTACACTGACCCTGGGGTTCAGTGAAAAAAAAAAAGTGGCTTTTATTTGTATTGCTCTACTCAATGGAGAAAGGGCAGCTTACACACACACACACACACACACACACACACACACACACACACACACACGCACACACACACAAAACAAACAAAAAAACAACAAAAAAACCCCACACAACTTTTTCATGATTTCCACACAAGAGGCTTTGTAGAACAAAAATCATAAGTCATAATGAGTAAGTCGTTATTGGTGAAACTGTTTGGTTACGAGTAAGGGCAATAAATCAAAATTCTAGGCCCTAGAGAGGTAGCTTAGTTTATTAGCATGCTCTCCCTCAGGTTTTGGTTCCATTTCCAGTCATACAAGAATCAACCAATGAATGCATAAATAATTGGAACATCAAGAATCAACCAATGAATACATAAATTATTGGAACATCAAATTGACTCCCCCAACCCCTCAAATCAATAAATAATTTTTTTAAAAAAAAAGATCTTGAAGTCAGCTTTGGTGTCCCTGATTCTGGTTTCATGAGGATTTTATGTGAGGTTACTCTAAGGCTCAGGAGCCAAATCACAGCCTAGGCCATGAAGTTATCTTTAATTTAATAGAAACCCATATCTTTTGACCCTTAGTCAAGGAATAGCCTTGTTTCTGACCATCTCAGACAACTTATGACTAGTAAAGGAAAGTGTTAAGGTTTACAGGACATGCAGTGAAGTAACTGAATAGAGAGCTAGGGTTACATATTAAATCAAAATCATATCTTACATTAGAGCCTTCATTTTCAGCTTGTCATTTGCTTTATGGGCTGAAAAAAATTACTAAGAATGCATGTTCCTAGGTTACCTTGATGTGTAGGGGTAGAAATTATACATCTTGTGACTCTTTTTGTTGTTGTTGACAGGATTATAGATGTTTCTCATATCCCCCCACTTTTCCCACCTCCCCCTGACCCACCCCCCCTTCCCTGGCCTTCACCACACTGCTGTCCATGTTCATGGACTAAGCATACATGTTATTTGGCTAATCTCTTCACCTTCTTTTGTCTAGTACCCTCCCCTCTTAATATGTCATTCTGTCCCATGTGACTCTTATTGCATTCTATTATTATTTCTGCTGTCTTATGTTTCTTATTATTGTTGGCTTTTCCTTTGGGTCTAACAGGCCCAAGGTTAAGCATTTTCTATAATGGTTAAAGATTCTACTTGACATTTTTCTTGTGGTTATTATTCAAACTAGCATACAAACCTATTGTATTTTCTTCTTTTAATTAAAGATATTTTCTTAGGTGTCTTACTTAACTACTTGACTTGAACTTCACTAACTCCCCAGGAATTAGATTCACTTACTCAGCAGAATCCAAATTTTTGGAACATAAAGCATACATTCTGTAAGTGGGTCATTGAAATACTGGGAAGAAAAGCCGATTCTGTTTCTTCCACCACCTTTTTCCAGAAGTGTGTAATTTAGTTCTGTGGGATGCAGCACTGAGTGGTCATTGGTTCAAGGTAGAATGTTGCCTCTGAGTTGAAGCCTTAATTAACATTCCAGTAGTCTACTGAGACAACTTTTTCCAATGTTAGAGTATTTGATACTGCAAGTGATCTTTTACTAATTTTTATACCTTACTTGCTATAAAACAGATTCTTCTTTCTTAGACAATATAGTCAGGATTCAGTCAGTTATTGCATTAGGCAAAAGTAAAACTCTCAGATAGTGATGCTGCCAAGGAAAATTATAGCAAAATAAACTTATATCCAGATAGGGCATCACTTCTGGTGAGAGTAAACTACTTAACAATCCAGGATAGGAGGGTTGAATATAATCAGTGTAGTGCTGAGTGACTAGCTTGTCTTCCTGAGATTTGTGCCATATGTAGGGCCCAGAATTATTAGTTTCTGCACTGACATTTTGGTGAGAGAAGTTGTCTTACTCAGTTCAAACTGCTATACCATGAATAGCATAGACTGGGCAATGTCAATGTAAGACAGTCCAAATCTGAAGAGAATTTTTATAAGAGTATTTGAGCTAAACTGAAGACATATGCCAAAGAGCAAAATCACAAATGCTCCAGAGAATAACAGTTTCTTTTCTGTATATAAAATGAAAGAGGAAACGTAAAGATATGAAAGTGAAAGCAAAGTGGGGTTTGGCTTTCAGGATTGTTAACAAGATTATATTCTCTCTTGGGGCCAATACCCAATTCCAGGGTTGTTGTTGTTATTTATTTATTTATTTATTTATTTATTTATTTATTTATTTATTTATTGTATTTCAAGGGTAGAACAATGCACAGGGTAGGCTTCAAACCTTTTACTAAAGAAGTTATAGTCCTGGGGCATGACTACCCATCATGACCTGCTCAGTTAGGAATTTATAAACAGATTATCCCGTGAGGTTACTTTCCATAGAACACCTCCATGTTTTTATGTTGTCCACAGTAGCCTGAACAACAAAGTATTATTTCTCACAGTCTGAAGGCTCTGAAGTCTGAATCAGGGTGCCAATATGGTTAGACTCTCAGTCACTTTTTACTACATATAAAGTAAACAAAAAAGACTAATGTTTGTAACATTGCCTGTTGAGATGTCCTTCAATACTGTACTGCAGAACCACATTTCCTGATTAACGTATCATTACAATTATAATCTATTTTCATCTCATTTCAACATATCAAGATGATTTATATATAATCCAGAACCATTAAATATCTTCTCTTCTATGAGGTGTTTGTAAGGAACCCTCTAATAAGGTCATAAATATGAGCTGAGGGAAAGGGTCAGTACCAAAATAGGTATACGGATCTATGAAACCAGCTCATCATATTTAGTAGTGGGAAATGAAACTGCTTGCCTCTGATACCAAATTTGCACATTGATTATTTTATTAATTGATTTGTACTACAATTGACTTAAGTTAAACAAATGTAAAAGACTAATGAGTAGTTCCAGTCACATCACTACTTAATTTCTGTGATCATGTACTCAGTTGCCACTAGGATCATGTGATAGGCAAAATTCCAAGATGGTCTCCAAGATTCTTGAGGCCAGTCCTATACATACCCTCTATAATCCCCTCACCTTCATTGTGGGGGTGACTTATAAAAATAATGAAATTTTATATCTGTGATTAGGCTACAACCTATGGAGAATGTGAAGATATTTGCATATGCAGTTACAGTCCCAAATCAGATTGAACTAATTAAAAAAAGATTATCCTGGTTAGGTCAGAATTAATTGGGTGAGAGAACTTGAAAGAGGGCCTGAGGTTCTAACTGATGCTCTTGTTGCCTTTGAAGGTTTCCATGTTGTGAGAGGGATATATGGATAGGATGTGAGGGTTGCCTCTTGAGAGACCTTCACTCCACAACAGAAAGCAAATAGATATCTCAGTTTGATCATCACAAAGAACTAAATTATGCCAACAGCCTCATGAGCTCAGAAGATAATTCAGAACTCCTGATGAAAATGTAGTCCAGCTGAAGTCTTGATTTTCGCCTTGTGAGACCCTGAGCAGAGAAACTAATTATATTGTGTCTGGATTTCTGATCTATAGAAACTGAGATAATAAATGGGTGTTGTTTTAACCTGGTAATTAGGTAATAATTTGCTATGCCGCATATGAAACTAACACAGATCATTAGCACAGGAAGAGCTTCTTTTCAAATATCAAGCAGTTTGTCTATTAAAAAGCATATTACCCAAGGGTTGAAGGTGCTTATTTGTTTGTTTTTTAAGGTCTTCAGAGATTGGTTTTGCCTGATTCTTTTATTTCTTTCCTTTGGATAATGTTCCACATAACATTTACCCTTAACCTTTATCTTGATTGAGGTACACATAAATTAATTTATCTTTCAGATTCTAATTATATTGTTTTCCCATTTCACATATTTGAAAGGACTCACCAGGCATCAGAGGTTGTTTTTTATTTAAAGTGATAGCAAGAAAGAGAATGCAGTCACACATTGGAGCTCTGAAGGATATCCACAGCATGAGTTTCCCCATTGGCTCAATCTTAGGAAGCTAGAATGTAATGAGCCTATTACATGAATCCTCAAGATCTGTATGAAGAATCTTGGCTTTAAAAAGTTCATTTTAAAAGCTCTGTGACCCTTTCAATAGTCTAACCAGGCCTGTCCAACTGGCTAGGGTGGCTGCAAAACATCAGTAAAGAAACTAACACTAATTGTCATCAAAGGATTTTCAGATATTAAAAAAATATATCCTAAATGCTGTTGTCTTTATCTTGGCCAATATTAGTTTATGTGTGCCATGAGATGAAAAAGATTAACAGTCACTGATCTATAGTAATTGCTGCAGATCACAGATTATCAGTTTAGCTTTCTGCTAAACCTATCTAATAAGTATATTGTGCAATTCTACTATTGATACCTTTAATAATTCCACATCTTTATTCAAACTTTCCATATTTTATCCATTTTACCACATGTTCTCTTTGTTCTTGACCATATTAATTGTAATTAAAGATTATTATCAATTCTCAACAACTCAATCTCCAGCATACTGGTTTTATTAATTACTGTTTCTCATGCTGGTTACTGGAACATATACTTTCTCATATCTTATAAATTTTAAGTAGGTCTTCAACAGAGTAATTGAAAAACAATAGGAGATTTGTGAGGTGATATTTCTAACCAAAGATAGCTTATTTTTTAAGAGATATTAGTATGCTTTTTCAATTCTGTACAGATTGGCATTGGAGTTTATAAAGTCTTTTATTTTCTTATTCCTATCTTCATACCTTTCCTTAAATTTTTAGCAATAGGTATTTCAAACTCCTGATTTAAGAACAAACAAACAAAAAACAAACAATAAAACAACAACTGTAGGTCTATTTTTTCTCTTGTTTATCAGTAATGTGTTCTATACTTTTATACCCTTGTCATTTTCATATGAATGTTGGGCAATGGGTATGGAAAGATAAAGAAAAAATTTGATGCTCTGGATAATGTTAATTTTCTCCAGTGTAGATTCCTTTACTTTAGATAAACAGTTGTAAAAATAAAAATCCTTGCCCTAACTGGTTTGGCTCAGTAGATAGAGCGTTGACCTGCAGACTCAAGGGTCCTGGGTTCAATTCTGGTCAAGGGCATGTACCTTGGTTGTGGGCACATCCCCAGTAGGAGGTGTGCAGGAGGCACCTAATTGATGTTTCTCTCTCTAATTGATGTTTTTTACTTTCTATCCCTCTCTTTTCCACTCTGTAAAAAAAAAAAAAAAACAATAAAATATATATTTTTAAAATAAAAATAAATAAAAATCTTGAAGACAATTTATAATTTAAATCAATTTGAACCCTGGTACATTTCAGTCCTACCTTTTACAAGATGTATTCCTGAAGAGCCCTGAATGAAAACCTGAGTTTGATTTAGGTCTTTCTTTCTTAGTGGGCAATGAAGTCCAGTTTTTGCATTACCTGCCCAGCCTCGTAAGAATGCTGAGAGCTCTATTCTCTTTCTTAACAACTCTGATAATATTTTTCAAATTGTCATATGTCTAAAGGGAAAAAGAACAATAATAAAGTGTATGTCTCCAGTATTCCCTTCTTCCTTATATTTTATCTTCATAAATCATTGTTTTATTAGCTCACTAATTCCCCTGTACACATTTAAATTTTTTTTTTAGATTTTCTATTTATGTTGAATTTGTGTTTCTATGAAACGAGCTATACTTCCATGTACAGTCATGTAAAAGAATGCATAGATTAACAATTAGTTCTGAGATTATTATATGTAATCTATGAAGATATAATTGAAGCCCCCAAAACAGAAGAAAATGAGAGGGGCAGATATACGTTGAAAGAAATAATGGCCAAAATTTTCCAGAATTTATTGCAATAGATAAATTTACATAACAAAAGTAAACATAAATAACAATGAATAAACAAAAATCTTCCTAATTCACACCATTGAGAAGTGGCTGGACACAAAGTATAAAGGGAGAATATCTTGAGAGCAGTCAAATTATTTTAAAAATTACATTTTACATAGAGGACAAATGATGTTGAGCTTCTAATGAGAAATAATTTAGGCCAGAGGAAAATTAAATAATATTTTGTGAACTAAAAAATGAATAAAAAGAAGTGTCAAAGTAGAAATTTATCTAAAACTAACATAGTTGTAATTATGAAGATTAAATGTCATTTTAATTAATTAAAATTTAAATAATGTTTTAACAGTAAACCTACAAGATATAACATAATAGACTCATACTGGGAAGAATTGACACAGATTTTTTTAATAGGAAAAAAGATAGCTATTTATAATAAATCTGGAGTTATTCATAAACAATTATATTTATTAAAGGCCCAGTGCACAAAATTTATGCATGGTGGTGGGTGTCCCTCAGCCCAGCCTGTACCCTCTCCAATCTTCAAATTCTTGAGGGATGTCCGACTGCCCGTTTAGGCCCAATCTCGGTATGATCGGCCTAACTGGGCCGTCAGACATCCCTCTCACAATCCAGGACTACTGGCTCCCAAAAGCTCGCCTGCCTGCCTTTCTGATTGCCCCTAATTGCTTTTGCCTGCTGCCTACCAGCCTGATCACTCCCTAACCATTCCCTTGCCAGCCTGATTGATGCCTAACTGCTCCCCTGTCATTCTGTTTGCCCCTAACTGCCCTCCCCTGCAGGCCTGGTCCACCCAACTGCCCTCTCCTGAAGGCCCGGTTGCACCCAACTTCCCTCCTCTGTTGTCCTAGTCACCCCTAACTCTCCTCCCCTGCAGGCTTGATTGCTCCCAACTGCCTTCCCTTGCAGGCCTGGTCCCTCCCAACAGCGCTCCCCTGCTGGCCATCTTGTGGCGACCATCTTATGTCCACATAGGGACAGCCATCTTGTGTTTGGAGTGACATTCAATTTGCATATTACTCTTTTATTAGATAGGATAGAGGCTGGGCGCATGGGTGGGGGCTGGCTGGTTTTCCCTGAAGGGTGTCTGGATCCCTTGGGGCATGGGGCAGTCTGGACGAGGGCCTTGTGGTGGTTTTCAGGCCGGCCACACCCCTGGTGATCCAAGCAGAAGCCCTGGTATCTGGGATTCATTTATCTTCTATAATTGAAAATTTTTTTTTAAATATATTTTATTGATTTTTTACAGAGAGGAAGGGAGAGAGCTAGAGAGCTAGAAACGTCGATGAGAGAGAAACACTGATCAGCTGCCATATGCACACTCCCTACTGGGGATGTGCCTGCAACCAATGTACATGCCCTTGACAGGAATCGAACCTGGGTCCTCTCAGTCTGCAGACCGACGCTCTACCACTGAGCCAAACCGGTTTCGGCTATAATTGAAATTTTGTAGCCTTCAGTGGAGACTAGGGCAGGCCAGGGCAGGTAGGAAGCTTGGCTTCCTCCATCTCCAGCTAGCTCCAGCTCTGTGGCCACCACCATATATGTTGAGTTAATTTGCATACTCACTCGTGATTGGCTGGTGGGTTTGGCTTGTGGGCGTAGATAAGGTATAGTCAATTTGCATGTTTCTCTTTTATATTAGTATATAAATAATAGAGTCCCAGTGCATGAAATTTGTGCACTTAGCAGGGGTGTAGGGGTCCCCTCAGCCCAACCTGCACCCTCTCACATATGGTAGCCTTCAGAGGATGTGGTGGGGAGTGGGCCTAAGCCATCAGTCAGACATCCTTAGCACTGTCACTGAGGTGGGAGAGGGTTCCGCCTCCACTGTTGCACTTGCCAGCTGTGAGCCCTGCTTCTGGCTGAGTGGTTCTCCCCCTGTTGGAGCACATGACCACCAGGGGCAGCTCCTGCAGTGAGCATCTGCCCCCTGGTGTTCAGCTGTTCAGTTGATTTGCATATTAGACTTTTATTATGTAAGATTTTTATTTAAAATATATATGACCATTTAATGAAAAAAAAAGTAAAATTGTATTTTGACAATGACACCAAACATGATTTAAAACTAAACAGAGCAAAACTAAGGATGAAAATGTTAATCTCTAAAACCTAAAATGAAATTTATAGTACATGGACAACAGTGTGGTGATTGTGGGTTGTGTCTGTGTGTGGATGGAGGTGGAAGAGCATATAGGAGGATAAATGGTGGTGGGGAAAAAAAAAAAAAAAATATATATATATATATATATATATATATATATATATATATATATATTAAAGTCAACAAATAAAAACAAATGCTTTGAGCCAAAATATTCTCAGAAATGGGGCTGAGATTAAAAAACAAAAAAAAACAAAAACAGATGGGTCAAATAAAATCAAATAATAAAATATTTTTAAAAGTAACATTACCTTTTTCCCCATAGATATATGCTGCTATCTATAAGTGGCACACCTAAGTTTTAAAAAAACGTTATAAAGCTTTCCTAAAAACACTCTTACTGGAAAGGGACCTAACCCTTGGCAGGTCTGGTTAGGGCTAGCTGGTAGTGTGTGAGTTCTTGACTTCATGCAGAAAAATTTTACAACATGAGTCCAGAATATTTGTTAAAGCTGGGGATGTAAAACAAGAAAGGGCTTCGCATAGAAGGAGTAACAGGAAAGCCTAGGCCGGGCTGCCTCGGGGCTCTGGGAAATCAGAGAAAAGGGGGCCTGGGTTCAGGTCCAGGGGACTAGTCTGCAACAAGCTGGAGTTGTCTATTGCTCTTCAAGTTGCAAATCTCCTGAGGTTCCTCAGGGTTGAGGAGATGCCTGCCTGTGGGGGAAGAAGAGAGGAATGAAGAGGGGAAAGGAAGGGGGAGGTGGAGGCTGAGGTGGGAATCTTAGGGGAGTTGTGGGGGTGTGGAGGTCAGCAGAAAATTAACCAGATCTCTCAGTGTGCTCCTCCAGGGTCAAGGTCTCCATGGATTGGTCACTGTCAGGGCAGGGGGTCATTAGTCATGGCAGCAGCTCCTGGTCAGCCCATCGAGTTTGGCTGCTTTTCTGTGTCTGGAGCTGAAATAGGACTGAGGCCCTCCATTACGTGTTATTTCTGGGGAGGTGACCTTCAGTATTTGCTGTATATTGCTGCACAGTTTGTTCAGCTATCTGTCTCAGTTCCCTATTCTACTTGTCATGGCTTCCTGGCTTGCCTCATTACAACCATGAGACAAAGACAAATCCACAGTGATATTTAGATATGTTAGCATCCCCTTTCATACACTGATTTAAACAGTAACAGTATCAGTCAATAAATAAATGAATACATACATACACATACACACATACATAAATAATATGGACACTCAGATAACTTTACTTAATTGTTACACTAGACAATAAATTCAAGAACTAGAATATAATCTTTTCAAGTCCATATGATATGTTCATTAGTTAGACCACATACTTTGTCATGAAAGGAGTTACATTATATCAAAAGATTGAAATCTTACAGAATATAGTCTCTGTTCATACTATAAATAATTCAGATATCAATAACAATAAGATATTTAGGGGGAAAAAAACCACGATTTTAAATTTAATGACATGTAAATAATACCTCATCAACAATTATAATCACAAGGGAAATTAGAAAATGTGTCAAACTAAATGATAATAAAATCACTACATTACAAAAAAAAAAAAAAAAAAAAAAAAAGTGTGATACAATCCCAGCACAGTGCTGAAAGATTTATTTATAGGTTTAAATATAGTCATTGAATTCAATCATTTCTCTCATTTTATGTGTCCTAAATACACATTTTATCATTCATTGAAGAATTCTTTTTTTTGTTTTGTTTGTTTTGTTAAAATTCTTATAAAATAATGCAATTTCAAACATCTCCATTTTGTTTTATAATGCCAGGGCATAAGCTGTTTTATTATTAAACTTGTTTTTGATGATTTCTGACATTATATATCTAAAATTGGTGCTGTGAAGGGAAGAAAGGAGTCTCTGTACTGAGCACAGGAGGAAAGGATGAGTGCTCCTCCCGGTTTTGCTGACCATGGCTCCGCCGTGTCTTCATCTCATATACACCAGATCAGGGATTTGGAGCCAAGAGATTTGTTCAGCACAATTATGTCTAGTAGATAGGGCTACTTAACTGTGCTGGGCTATAGTTTGCAATAAATAATAAATAACAGACAAAACCTCCATACAGCTGAACAGCTGTCACCGCAGCTAACAGTGAAGCGAATCACGAGGTCAGACAAGAAATGTAACTGGGGAGCATCCACATACCCAGCTGCCAGGGCTAACAGAACACATATCTTAACATCTGCGAGGTGGTAGCTGCCAAACCTTTCTCACGAGCAGCTTTGTGGGCCTGCTAGAAATAAAATGTTGCATATTCAACACTTAGAAATAGAATTAAGAATATATCAGGTTAATGTTTAAATTGTTAATGAGTGACTAATGATATTTTTGTCAAAGAAGAAATATACTTTTAAAAGATTTAGTTCTTTTGGTCAAAGTCTATACTTGTTCTTGTTTTTACCATCTAAACAAAGGAATAATTATTGAATTTTATTTAAAGTTCCCAACTCAAATTTGCTCAATTTTTCAAATATATTTTCGCATAGAGATTAAATTATTTCATAGATAAATATATTATTTAAAGACTGTTCAGTGTAAACAACTGAAAATTTTTACTAAATTGAGAGGCATTCATACCTTTTCTATTCTCTATCAAACATATAATAAAATGAAAAAATACCAAATTTTATCTAACCATTTGACATTATTGGTATAACATTTATATTATATATTATACTAGAGGCCCAGTGCACAAAATTCCTGCACTGGGGGAAGGGGTTGTCCCTCAGCCCAGCCTTCACCCTCTCCAATCTGGTACCCCTCGGGAGATGTCTAACTGCTGGTTTAGGCCCAATCCTGAACCAGCAGTCTGACATTCCTCTCACAATCCGGGATTGCTGGGTTCCTACCTTATGCCTGCCTGCTTGCCTGATTGCCTAACTGCTTCTGCCTGCCAGCTTGATCACCCCTTAATTGCTCCCCTGCCAGTCTGATGAATGCCTAACTGCTTCCCTACTGTCCTGATCTCCCCCAACTGCCTGGTTTTCCTTAACTGCCCTCCCTGGCAGCCTGGGCCACCCTAACTGCCCTCCTCTGCAGGCCAGGTAGCTCCTAACTGCCCTCCCCTGCCTGCCATCTTGTGGCAGCCATCTTTGACCACATGGGGGGTGTCCATCTTGTGCGAGGGTGTGAGGGTCAATTTGCATATTATTTCTTTATTATATAGGATTACTAAGTAAAAAGACATCAACTTCATGGCTGGCACTTGTATAATCTGTTACTCAAATTCAAAGCACAGATCCAGGTGAAAGACAGAATTTTGTTATAGTATTTGATGTTCCCCAGAGTGTGGGATTGCAGTGGCATACCATTTTTTGACATATTTTCTGACCTGCAAATTTCTAAATCAAACAGATGTCAAAGAGATACTGTGATTAAGGTGATAATTTTCTGAGATAATTTAAAGAGCTCCTACTCTCCAAGTTCAAATGACTTATATGAACTCTACCACAGATTACAGTTCTATACACTGGCTAAAAGCCTGCTTGTCTAAATGGGCAAACACAGTAACTGAGGAAAAGTTGTGCTTAGAGCTGTTTCTTGAGGGCCATGTTATATTTAAAAGTAAATGGCCAGGTCTCAAACAGGCCTGAAATTTTTGTCTTACAGACCTCTTCATGAGAAGATACACTCACTATTACTTTAGTAATAGTTATTGATTTAGTAATATTATTGATACTAATGTAGATTTTGAAAATTCTAGAATTAAAAGATTTTTTGAGGTGTTATCAACTGCTGTGAAAATGAATGCCCTACTATACATTTTAGGTAATCCGTGAACACATTTCCTATTTTTAAAAAAGAGTTGAATCACATAATTGTCTTCTTATGTTCTGGTTAAGTAATCTCTGTTTATGATATGAGTTTTTATGTAAATTGCCATAGAAAAAAGAATATACTTGTCTCTTCTTATCTTATTGTTTCTTCAAAAGCCATATTTTTATATTTGAAATGAATATATCAACATTTTGTTAATACATCATTTTTTCATGAATTATTTATCAACCATTGTCTTTCTTGTGTTCTCTAAAATGATTTCAGTGACTGAAAACACTGCATATGTATGCTTAAGTATTAGATATAGCCAAAGTCAAAATGAAAAGTCTTCCTTTTTGAAATTATCTGATTCTCAATTTCTCTCACATTGTTGCATAAACTTTTCTCTGTATGATACTTAACTTTACTGGATTGATACACGTCACCTAGATTGATAGCGATGTTAATGTTACTCATTGGTGTCAACTAAAATAGACTATGTATTGTAATGGAAAGACTTTTGAAGGAAACAATTACTGTATCTACGTTTTAGTAAGAGAAACTCATAAAGGAATATTTATTAAAAGTGCAAACATGTAAGATACATGATAGTCAATATTGTACTGGATCATTTTAATCACAATATTCTGTAACAGAGATTTATTATTTTTTGAAGACATATGTATGTTGGGATGTTCAATAAATTGTGTTGTTTTAGTAATTTTAGAAACTTTGTTGTGTATATACTGGTATTTTGTGTTATTTTATTTTCAGAAAATGCCTATTGTGAAATTCCTGATAAACTTATTTTTCTACTTTTCCATCTGTCTGTACATTTCATTGATATTTCCATATATATTGGGTCGGCAGCTAAGTAATTGCGGGTTTCACACATATATGGCTTCAGTTGAATTTTTAGTTTGCAGACGTAGTACAAATGTAAAACACATTTTGTTATTTGATAGTTGGCTATTCAGCTGTTAATCAGTAAAAAAAGTTTTTTGATCTGTTTTGTAGTTTTCGTTTGGCGTTCGTTGAAAAATGGAAAATCAAAAGGAACATTTTCGTCATATTTTGCTTTTTTATTTCCGCAAAGGGAAAACACATCGCAAGCTCATAAAAAGTTATGTGCTGTTTATGGTGACGAAGCCTTAAAAGAACGGCAGTGTCAAAATTGGTTTGCCAAATTTCGTTCTGGTGATTTTTCACTCAAAGATGAAAAACGCTCTGGTTGCCCAGTTGAAGTTGATGACGCCCTAATCAAAGCAATAATCAATTCAGACTGTCACAGTACAACACGTGAGATTGCAGAGAAGCTTCATGTATCACATACATGCATTGAAAATCACTTAAAACAACTTAGCTATGTTCAAAAACTCGATACATGGGTTCCTCACGAACTGAAAGAATCACAGTTAACGCAACGCATTAGCAGCTGCAATTTGCTAAAGAAACGTAATGAAAATGACCCATTTTTAAAACGACTGATAACTGGCGATGAAAAATGGGTTGTTTACAACAATATCAAGCGGAAAAGCTAGTGGAGCAGGCCAGGTGAACCAACTCAAACAACATCAAAAGCTGATATTCATCAAAAGAAGGTTTTGTTATCAGTTTGGTGGGATTACAAAGGAATTGTCTACTTTGAACTCTTACCACCCAACTGAACGATCAATTCTGATGTCTACATTGAACAACTAACGAAATTAAACAATGCAGTTGAAGAAAAGCGGCCCGAATTGACAAATTGAAAAGGTGTTGTATTCCATCATGACAATGCAAGGCCACACACATCTTTGGTCACTCGGCAAAAATTAATGGAGCTTGGTTGGGATGTTTTGCCACATCCACCATATAGTCCTGACCTTGCACCATCTGATTACTTTTTGTTTCGATCTTTACAAAACTCCTTGAATGGTAAAAATTTCAATAATGATGATGATGTCAAATCGTACCTGATTCAGTTTTTTGCTAATAAAAACCAGAAGTTTTTTGAACGTGGGATTATGATGCTGCCTGAAAGATGGCAAAAGGTCATTGATCAAAATGGGCAATACATTACAGAATAAAGTTATTTAGTTCCATGAAAAAATTGTCTTTGATTTTCTTTTAAAAATCCGCAATTACTTAGCTGCCGACCCTATATATATATATATATATATATATATATATATATATATATATATATGAGTTTTTACCCACATTATGAGTTCTCTGTTTAATATATATATATAGGGTGTCCCCAAAAATATATACACTCTTTAATTGCTGATAGCTTAATTTTGAAGATGAAATGTATTTTAATAAACAACTTCTTTATAATTATTCAAAATTAATGTCATGTCATTATAGATAAACTAGGGGCCCAGTGCATGAATTCCTGAACCTTGAAAGGAACTGTGGGCCTTGAGGCTGTGGTAGACATAGGGGCGGGTCTTGGCCCATCCTCCACCTCCTACCTGGCCCCTCCCATTGTGGCCCCAGTGCCCTGACACCCAGCAGGCCCCCTCTAGCCACTGCTCCAATGTGCTGACAGCATCGGCCTTGCTCATATCCAATGACAGTGTGGAGCAATTGGCGCTGGTGCCAGCAGCAGGTGCAAGAGGAAGCTGCTGCCCCAATCATCCCTCAGGAGTAGGAGATGATGGAGAAGCCCTCAGGGGTGATCAGGGCTAGTAGTCAGTACTTGTACCCATTGATGGCACCAAGTGATCAGGACCAGTGCCAGGTATCAGCACAGGGTGAGTGGCAGCTCTGGTGCCAGCTGTGGAGGCAAATGGGGCTGGCACTGGCAGTGGGTGTGAGGAGCAGCTCTGGTACTGGTAGTGGGTGCAAGTGGAGCCATCGCTGACAGCGGATGAAAGAGGCAGCTGCTGGCCCCAATCTCTCCTCAGGAGCAGGGGTAGTTGGAGAAGCCCTGAGGGGCAATTGGAGACAGCAGCCACTGCTCACACCTGCTGATGGTACGGAGTGATTGGGGCTGGCGCTGGGTGCCATCAGTGGGTGAGAGCAACAGCTCTGGTGCAGTGCAAGTGGGGCCAGCGCCCACAGCAGGTCAAGTGCCAGGTGGGACTATGGCATGCAGGAGCAAAGAGTTTTCAGTAATCACCAGAGGCTTGCCCTGATGGTAGCCTCCGGTGCCCATCTTGGTCTGGCACCCCCACTTACCTGCTCCACCATCCTGCCCCAGCAGACGCCCGCCACGTGCTGCACATATCCCCTGGTGGTCAGCGCACACCATCGCGACCAATTCTTTAGTTGTTCAGGTTGTTCTGCCATTCAGTCTATTTGCATACAAGCCTTTTATTATATGGAACACTACTTTCTAATGCATGATTTTCCCCCCAATTTTCTTATTTATACATTTTTAAGAGATAAGTGCTATTTTTAATGTAATTAATTTACATATTTTTCTTTATTTTTACTATATTTTTCCTTTTAAAAATGTCACCTATTTCAATAAATTAAATAATCTAATTTTTCATAGAAGTTGTTATGTATTTCCTTTCAATTTATATGTCTTATCCTCCTCCTGCATTGAGCATCTGCTCCCTGGTGGTCAGTGCATATCATAGCAACAGGCTCTTCACTGTTTGGTCGCTTTGCATATTAGGCTTTTATTATGTAGGATATCCACACAATGCTTCCCCCCAGATAAGTTAATGAGTTCCTATTGCAATCTATAAGAGTGTTGGCAAGTTCAAGGAAGTTTAGGGCAATGGTTGGCAAACTGTAGCTCTCGAGCCACACGCAGCTTTTGGCCCCTTGAGTTTTTAGCAAAGGCTTAGGAGTACCCTGGTTAAGTTAATAACAATGTACCTACCTATATAGTTTAAGTTTAAAGAATTTGGCTCTCAAAAGAAATTTTGGTCATTGTACTCTTGGTATTTGGCTCTGTTGACTAATGAGTTTGCTGACCACTGGTTAGGGTAACTGTTGGTGATAGTGTATTCATTTGTGATGATGTGTTTTCAGTGATAATTTGTTTGAATTGTTTACTGGGACAAAAAGAATCAAACCTGTGAAAAGTTGGAGACTGTAGCTAACATGTGTTAGGATTCTTGCAAGGTGAATACAACACATGAAAGCCTTTATCTCTTTGGCTAGCTTAAAACAGGCACTTGAAAAATGTGTTTCTTTCCCTTCCTCTTTCTTTCTGTTATTCTTACTGGAACTTGCAAATGCCTAAGTCAATTGAATTGTATTAAAAGAAAATAATACTTGAATTACAAAGAATTATTTTTTTATCAGTGAGAAAGATTGTTTGTTTAATTTATGCATGCACACAAGAACCCAAAGCTATCAAAAGTTATTAACTTCCATTACATTTTGTGATGTGTGGTTATGCAGATAGAGACATTGTTATGTATGTATGTACATGGTTAAGTAGGTAGGTAAATAGAGAGAGTACGAGATGAAAAGCAATCATTATCCATTTCTATGGATATAAACATTGTATTACAAAGATAGTATTACGTGTTTTAGTTGAATAACTGAAGGTGGTTATATCTACTTGATCATCAGAACAATACTCCATTGTCATACTTTCCAAGTATAAAGTATAATAATATCAGCTATCTTTTTTGCTAATCTATCTTACAAAAGCTCACTTATTCATCTCTTTGTTCACAGATAGATGTATTGAAAGACTTTCCTAAACCTCTGAAAAAGATTTTCTTTAGATCAATTTATTTGCACAATTGCTTAGTTATGCTAACATAAACAGGTCATACTTTAAATATAATTTATGCTAGAAATACATTGTTTAAGGGTAAAATAAAGATTGAATACACTTTTAGCTTGTTCATTCAAAAAGCAAAGCATCATCTATATAAGTAGCAGTAAATTAATTTTCTATTCAAAGGACTTTTCAACAAAAACAGCAGCAAAGAGTTCTTTTATTTATGATCCATAGAAATCTACAAAACAAACAACACTTTTCTCCCTTAGTAAGAAAGACTATTATCTTCTCAGGAACCAATACCTAACAAGCAAGGATGAATGATAAAGATGTATGGTTTAGACCAATTATATTGAAGAGAAACATAGATAAAGGCTGTGGCTTTGTTTCAATTTCAGACACATCTCTTGGACTAGAAACCTGAAACTATAGTTATGAAGCCTCAACAAAGGAATATAGGGAATTTTAAAAAACAGTATGTGAACCTATTTTTCTTTTACATTTATATCTTGAATTGAAATATTAAGAATAAGTCAATCAAAACAACTTGATAGAGTTAAAATGATATGTACTTTGACTGAAAAAGTAAAAAAGCTTATAAGTAGTATACCCACATAATGTGAAATGGAATTTGTCTATATGTGTATTTCTATGATTGCATAAAATAAGTTGACTAAGCCACTTTACTTCTCATTTTCCTATTAACACAGCTCATTGTAATATACTACATAAAGACATTTATTTCTTGAATTAGTTGTTTATTTTATTTGTCTATATCTCTAATCTTTATGCAAAAGGATGTTTATCTCTTTATTTTCATTGATAATATTAGATACTATATTAATAAAACTTAGATACAGATTCTCTGTTAGGCATGAAGGAGGGAAAGAAGTCAATGTTGATAGACAGCTTGTAACATTGCTATTTAGTGTGTCTTAGAACATCAACAGAAGCGGGTTTTATTGGGAAGTTAATGATTTTAGTTTTGGAAATTCATAGTCTGTGGTTTATGTGACTCCCCCAATTGAAAAATGCCTAAGAAATAGTTTAGAAAATAATTTTTGTATCTCTAAAAAAACCTGATTTAGTTATTACTGAATAAAGAACATAGTCTAGGTATTGGGTTTAGTGTGAAAGTTAAATGAATACATTTTAAAATAAATTGTAGTAATACATATAAGTATTATTTTAATAAGCATAGTGAGTCTATGTGTATGATCTACACCATGAAGAACTATGTCATGTTATGCTTGTTTCTGCATTGTTTATATTATAAAACTACAGTAATTAAAACAGTATGATGCTAGAATAGAGACAGACATATAAAGCCATTGAACAGAATAAAGAACCCAGAATGAAAACCCACCTATATGGTCATGTTTCCATGCCTGTGCATTGAGTGCCTGCCCCCTAGTGGTCAGTATGCATCATAGCTACAAGTCAAACGGGAGAAAGGTTGCTTAGGCTTTTATATATATAAATAATCTTTTAGTTATGCAAGATGAATCTGTAGTAGATATATGCTGAACAGCTTAATATCCACAGTTAACAATAGTGTATTTAAACATTTTTTGAGAGTACATATCATGTTAAGTGTTTTTACAAAGACAAAAAAGGACAAAAAAAATTTTTGGAGTTACCGTGTTTTCTAGCCTATAAGACGAATTTTGAAACGAAAAAAAGTCAACCGAAAATCGGGGGCAAAAGACCAAAATTACACAAAAATTACCTGCAGATCTTGATGGCAAAGTAAGTCTTTTCTTTGAAGTGGGGGGTAGTCTTATACAGCGAATATAGGCCTAAAACTATGTTTTAACTGTAAATTTAGGGGGTTGTCTTATACGCTGGAAAATACGGTATATTTACTACCTTAATTATGATGATGGTTTCATGATTATATGCATATCTCCAAATTCATTAAATTATATTACACACATTTAATATGTCCAGGATTTTGATTATCTTTTATACCTTAATAAAATTGTTTAAAACTTTTTAAAGAAAATTGATATGTGCTTGCTAAATGAGTAGGCTAGAAACTAAGTACCAAAGCTAAAATCTAGAAGTAAGCGATGGTATAAGAATTATGCTGTTATCACTCATCACCAAATGCTTGTTTTGCTGGATATAAGTCACATTCCTGAATCAGTATCAACCACTTTCATATTAATGAATTGGGCATTTTTTTTTATTAAAGCAATCTTTATAGGTTTAGAAAATATATAGTATTTCCTGTGGCTATCTAACACCAGCTCAGCCCAGTCTCAAAGCATATTTTCTACTACTGCTTCTACTTGCTGAAACTAAAGAAATTGATTTTTTGCTGAACTATTATACATGGGTATTCAAAAGTAGATTTAGAGTTGTAAGCACACCAGTTTATTCTTATATTAACCTACTTTTGCCCACTCCTGTATAAATAAATTTAGATATTTTGACTCATTTTTGAGACTTTTAATCTGGTCTATACAAAAAAAAAGAAATGGAAAAAATGTAAAGTACTTAATATAGAGATTAATAGGATGAACTAGTTTATTTCTGGTATTAAATTATAGAGAAAACATTTACTCTCTGTTAAGAATTCCCATTGATAGAAACAAAAATACACATATAAGTGTATTAACTGAGTTAGGGGACACTTGCCTACCTGTCTTTGAATAAATTCTAAAAGAAAACCTGCAGGAATAATACCATTGATAATATTATATCTATAATCTATTTTTGGATCTTCTTCCAGGACTGCTAAGAAAGTATTCATACCAATTGTGAAGATTTGTTTTGTGATTTGACAAATTCTACTTAAGAATTGTACTTTAAGAATCAATTTCTTTTACATATGCCAATAAACATTCATTAATTCTAAGCACATGCTACATAGGATTTTCAAATTTTTTCTAATGCAATTCTCTTAAATCTAAGTGAACAAAACAACAATTTTCTTTGATGAATTATCCCCTGATAATATTTGTATTCATTTTAAGACTTTTATCACTGTCTTTTTGATGGAAGAGAGTATAGTTATGCACTTCAGGTGTCATTGTATAGAAGAGTAGAAAAGGGTACTGAATTTAAATCATTGTAAAAAATTGTTTAGGACCAGAAAAAAATCATATTCAATATTGATAAACACACTTCAAACCAGTAAAAATGTGTAAATATAATTTCTTAGAATAATAATATCTGGCTCATATTTTAAAACATAATATCATGAGTAAAAGTATATTTCTCCATTTAGTAGACTTATAAATATTACTATATGTTTGCATAGTTTAATACTGTACTGAATAATCATTTCAGAACTCAAAGTTATATATAATTAACCATGTCTTTTTGACCTTGGAGAAATTAAATTTGTAGGCTTAATTTCTTTCTCTACACAATAGTTTAATCACACCTACCCTAATTACTTTTACAGACATTTTATGAGATGAATAACATTACTGCTGATTCAGAAGTGAGATTAAATATTTTTTTTTCACCAAAGATATGTTATACTTATCAAATATTACGATAAAGGATTGGTTCAATAATAAAGAATTCTCATTCTCTGAACCTAAAGAGCTAACAATCCTGTATCTAGGGTAGAGGAGTGCCTAGAAAAAAAGAAACTCTCAAAATAGACTAATGAGGTATATACACCATGGACTTTATAAAAACAATGCTTTAATCTGTTTGTTAGGATTGTGGAAGTTTTCTGTATAAGGTGGACTTTCAATTGGGCTTTTAAAAATTAGTAAAATTGCAATTAAGAAGAGGTGAGATAGCCCTGGCTGGTATGGCCCTATGATCAGCGCATCCACCCACACACTGAAGGGTCAGTCAAGTGGGTTCAATTCCACATCAAGAACAAGCACTTCAAGTACTTGGGTCGCAGATTTGTTCCCAGGGCTCTAGTTAGAATGTGTGCAAAAGGGAACCAATAGTTACGCCTCTCTCACATCAATGTTTCTTTCCCTAAAAATCAATGAAAAATATATATCCTCAGGTGAGGATTAACCAAAGAAGAAAAGAAGATGAAGAAGGAGAAGAAGAAAAGAGGCAAATAATACTATTTAAATAAAACATGATGAACTAAGTGTTTTTGGACTTATGGTATGCAATAGATATAGTACAAGATAACATAACTACCATATTGGCTTGATGATTTTTTTTTTCTGTAGGCAATGTAAGATTTTATATGATTATCTCATTTAATACTATATATAGTGCAATTACAGGCCAGTGGTATAACCCAGCTTCAGGAAACAACCAAAAAAAAAAAAAAATCCCTGAAAAATATTTATGGAAACATGTAAAACCAAATTTGACATCTTTTGTCATGTTTTTACTGTTAGTTACTTTTTCCATTGCAGTTTATATTAAATATTCTATTATTCTTAGTATGTTAATCTGCTAGATATAAATGTAAATTTAATTGCTTTCTTTCTTTCATTTCCAGATCATTTTTTACAGATGTATAAAAATACATCTGATTTTTGTATTGATCTTGTTGCTTTGTCTTTAAGATCTAGTAGAGGATTGCTCTTGATATAAGATCATGTCATTTCTAAATATATGTAGCTAAACTTCTTCCTTTCTAGTTGGGATGCCTTTGTTTTTCTTTCCTAATTGCTCTGGCTAGAACTTCTAGTATAATATTGAACAACAATGATTAAAGTAGGCATATCTGTGTAATTGTTGATCATAATAGGAAATTTACATTCTTACTTTTAGCTACAATATACATAAAATAAGTGGATATAGAAAAATAATAATAGTTTTTGCCTTAGCCACTTTTACTCAGTGGGGAGAGCACCAGCCTGCTGACTGAACGGTACTGGGTTTGATTCTGGTAAGGGGCACGTGCCTGGATTGCTGGCTCACTCCCTAGTAAGGGGCATGCAGGAGGCAGCTAATCCATGATTCTCTCCCATCATTGATGTTTCTCTCTCTCTCCCTCTCCCTTTCTCTCTGAAATAAAAATATATAGGCAAAAAATAATAAAGTTTTTTTTTTCCCCTTGAAACAAATTGGATTAAATATTTAGTAACAGCACTTTTTAAAAAAGAGAATGAAAAATATGTTGATTTTGCATCAGGTAGATGGAGGAACAGGTTACTCAAATGTTGACATTTTTTACGAACATTGGAACAGTTGCCTGGAACCAAGTTTACTTAATGTACACTTTTTTATTCTTTGAGCATCCAAAGCTTATAAAATCCCCCTGCTTTGTTCCTTATCTTGTAAGAGCTCATGTATCTCATTAGAAATTGTTTCAATTAGCATCCTTACCAGGTTCTCAACATTTTTAGTTATTGAATGACCCTTAACAGAGATTTCAAATTTCATTGCCTTATCATTGGATTTATAATCATATACAAAGTTACCTTCACTTCATTGCTAACAATTAAAATAACCTTGAAATTATATCTATATCTTTATAGAGCACATGGACTCTGCATACAATGCAACTAAATTAACATTCTCTTTAAGATTTAATTAGATATCATGATGATATCATAAGGATATTATAGAAATTCAGCTGTTCCAAACAATACAAAATATAGATAGGATTACTATTGCTTCTTTGAATACATGATAGAAATACTCTATTAAGCTTTAAATTGAAAAAAATAAATATAAAAAATGAAAGCTTTGGAGGTTTTAGAGAATTAAAACAACCAAGGATCTTAAACCCCAACATAAGCTTAGATCTTTTTTTAAAAGAAGGAAAAAAATCCATGGTGCTCCCAGATAGCTCAACAAATGTTATACAATATTAAAAAAAAAAAAAAAGTTTGATCAATGGGGATAAATTATAATGGATACATTTAAATGTCAAGGCTAGTTGTTATTCACAGTTGCAAACAAACATTCACAGATCCAAACATTCAAAGTATTATTATAATTAATTCTTTAATGAAGTAGAAAGATAATTATAGCTAAAAAGTTTACATTTAAAACTATTGATTTAAAGAGCTTAAGTTAATCATTTTTACTTTCTAATATTAGAGCATATGTATTATGCTATTGACAATTTAAATGCTTTGAAAATCTATTTATGACATAATATTCCAAATTACCTTTATGTAGAATCTCAAAGTTGTTTATGTCTACTTCAATAAAATGATATAAACAATTAATTCACTAATATAATAAGAATAAAGATAGCCTTGTTTACAAGTGTGGTTATATAAAAAAAACATTCAGGCAAATCTCCATGTCACTTGTCAACATTGTAATATCTTACCAAAGATATGTGGTTAAAAATGTGGATATTTTATAGGGTTGATATTGATCCATTATGTCTTAGGATCAAAGAGTTTTTTGTTATCCAGTGGGGCTTTCCACCTAGAATATGTATGTTAAAGGAGTTGGCTTCCACCAGCTATTTTGATTGAACCAATTTCTGCATATTAATAATTAGCTTTACACTTAAACATTTGGCTTGTTCTTCTTGAATATATCTATATAATAAAAGCCCAGCAACCATTACTGCAGAACAATCAAAACGACTGGTGGACCAGTTGCTATGATGCTCACTGACCACCAGGGGTCAGATGCTCAATGCAGGAGGCAGGGGAAGGGGCCACAGTGAGGCCTGGAGGCACACACTATGTCCCAGGGATCCCAGGAACCTCAAACCCAGAGCTTGCTTTTCAATAAAAATTAAAAAAAGTGGGCGATGCTGCCACCCTGGGAACCAAGGCTCCAGGAGGAAAGGCCTGGCCCAGCTGCTGCACCACAGGCTTGCAGGGACTTACCGGTGACATGCTGGAAGCACAGCTTCTCCGACTCCAAAGCTGGTCTCACTGACTGCTGCTCCCTGTCCAGCTCCATGGAGGACACCAGGCTGCCTCAGCTTCGCCTTCCAGCTTCTGGCTTCCTGCCTGCACCTTCATATACTATGTGCACTTGTGGGCGTCACTTTGGACTCCCCAACCACAGCATAGCCAGAGACTGGCAGGACACAGGCACCAGGGAAGTGGGCCTCAGCCATCAATAGGATATCCCCTGAGGCCTTCCAGACTGTGAGAGGGGGCAGGCCAGGCTGAGGGCCCTCCCAGTGCACAGATTTCCCTGCATTGGGCCTCTAATATATATAAGAGCCTAATATGCAAATTGTTCAACCAGGAGTTCAACTACTCATTATGATGTGTGGCTGACCACCAGGGGGTGGTGCGGAACATGGTGGGCAAGGGGGATGCGGCCTTGGCATCAGGCGTTGGTGGAGGTGCTGCTGGCCTTGATGGGCCCTGATGAGAGTGGGACTGCGGAGGGATGGCGGAGCTGGTGAGCAGGCAGCACCAGGCAAAGGTGGGTGTGAGCGGGGGCCCAATCATCTCAACCGATAGTGACCGGCGGCAGCACCGAGGGGCCTGACCCTGACTCATTGCCCCACAGGTGGTGATCAGTGGAGGCAGTGAGTGGTGGGGCTGCTGCTGGCTCCCAGGAGCTGAGGGAGCTAGGTGGGGAGCCCAGCCTTGATCAATTGCTCTGCAGGCAGAATGGTGAAGCAGGTGAAGGGGCAGCTCCAGGCTATGGCGGGGTGCCAAGTTGGGCTGTGGGGCTGCGAGGCTGGGGCATGAGCTGGGGCTTCAAGGCTGGGAGCACGAGCTGGAGCCCAATCTCCTCAAGCCACCCTGAGGGACTCCCACCCATGCAGGAATTCATGCACTGGGCCTCTAGTGTGTTATAAACAGACTAGAGACCCACTGCATGAAATTTGTACATGGGTAGGGTCCCTAGGCCTGGCCAGTGATCAGGGCCAATTGGGGACTTCCTTTATCTCACGCTGCCCAGCCCCCTGTTGGTCAGCGCACCTCATGGTGAGTGATCAAACTCCCAGTCTCTGGTCCAACTCCCAAGGAGAATATATTGGCCTTTCATATATATACATATATATATATATATATATATATATATATATATATATATATGAATAGATAGATTATTAGCCATATATTAACGTTATCTAATTTCATTAACCTTACAAATAATGTTTGTATCTATCTTTTCTAGCCATTTCTTCCATTACCCTAACCAGAGTATGTGTAATGTTCAAGCCAACTTGCCATACACAGGTGCAAAAGCAAGGACACAGCAATCTTACTGTGTGCACTGTGTAGGCGCTCCTTTCTATAACCCAGATATTGATGTCACTATTTGGCAAGAAGCCTCTTCCGTCTAAGTTAATATAAAGATGTGTTACTGACCAGCCGGTGGAAGGCTGCTTGGTTGGGCTACTTTTTTTTAGCAGTGGCTCCTCTATCTTCAGCTGCTTTGTGGGGCTCCTTTGAAGAACTATTTTGTCTGATGGCTCCTTGTTGGCAATGGCTACTTGGTCTGCAATAAAGTCTCTCTTCTTTTCCTGCAACCGCTCTTATCTTCTTCACCTAACACCAGGTGTCCGAGGCTGGGAGGCTCTCACAGTTGACGTAGTCAGCAGGATCAAGGAGGAAAATGCTCCCACAATTAGCACAGTGAGCAGGGTGAGCAAGATTCAGGAGTAAGTGCTTCAACACCGACTTAATTGAAAAATACCCCGGTGTGCAACATAACCAGAAACTTCATGGAATATCTGACCTACACAGACAGGAGCTGCATTGGGAATCACATACAAAATTTCATTCCAAATAATAGATGTTAGATGCTTTATGGTAAAATAAATTTATAGGAGAATAATATAGCGTATCACATATTATCACCATGGCAAGATAATTCCTCAAAATGCTTAACAGATGCCAAAAGAAAGTATATTTGTTTGTTTACATTTTATTGTATAATATTGGGTCGGCAGCTAAGTAATTGCGGTTTTCACACATATATGGCTTCAGTTGAATTTTTAGTTTGCAGACGTAGTACAAATGTAAAACACATTTTGTTATTTGATAGTTGGCTATTCAGCTGTTAATCAGTAAAAAAAGTTTTTTGATCTGTTTTGTAGTTTTCGTTTGGCGTTCGTTGAAAAATGGAAAATCAAAAGGAACATTTTCGTCATATTTTGCTTTTTTATTTCCGCAAAGGGAAAACGCATCGCAAGCTCATAAAAAGTTATGTGCTGTTTATGGTGACGAAGCCTTAAAAGAACGGCAGTGTCAAAATTGGTTTGCCAAATTTCGTTCTGGTGTTTTTTCACTCAAAGATGAAAAACGCTCTGGTCGTCCAGTTGAAGTTGATGACGCCCTAATCAAAGCAATAATCAATTCAGACTGTCACAGTACAACACGTGAGATTACAGAGAAGCTTCATGTATCACATACATGCATTGAAAATCACTTAAAACAACTTAGCTATGTTAAAAAACTCGATACATGGGTTCCTCACGAACTGAAAGAATCACAGTTAACGCAACGCATTAGCAGCTGCAATTTGCTAAAGAAACGTAATGAAAATGATCCATTTTTAAAACGACTGATAACTGGCGATGAAAAATGGGTTGTTTTCAACAATATCAAGCAGAAAAGATCGTGGAGCAGGCCAGGTGAACCAACTCAAACAACATCAAAAGCTGATATTCATCAAAAGAAGGTTTTGTTATCAGTTTGGTGGGATTACAAAGGAATTGTCTACTTTGAACTCTTACCACCCAACCGAACGATCAATTCTGATGTCTACATTGAACAACTAACGAAATTAAACAATGCAGTTGAAGAAAAGCGGCCCGAATTGACAAATCGAAAAGGTGTTGTATTCCATCATGACAATGCAAGGCCACACACATCTTTGGTCACTCGGCAAAAATTAATGGAGCTTGGTTGGGATGTTTTGCCACATCCACCATATAGTCCTGACCTTGCACCATCTGATTACTTTTTGTTTCGATCTTTACAAAACTCCTTGAATGGTAAAAATTTCAATAATGATGATGATGTCAAATCGTACCTGATTCAGTTTTTTGCTAATAAAAACCAGAAGTTTTTTGAACGTGGGATTATGATGCTGCCTGAAAGATGGCAAAAGGTCATTGATCAAAATGGGCAATACATTACAGAATAAAGTTATTTAGTTCCATGAAAAAATTGTCTTTGATTTTCTTTAAAAAATCCGCAATTACTTAGTTGCCGACCCAATAATTCAACATTAATAAGAGAACTTTTGTATAATCCCAGAGAGAACATAATAGGTTTGAATATACACTCAGGCAAACCTTTCAGATTCAAGTAAAATTATTGTATTCTCAAAAAATTATCAATAATAAGTTAATCCCTTATATAATTCACTTGAATCTTAAATAGTTTTTTTGGTATGTATGTATGATTTTACATACAAAGAATATCCTTTCTAATTAATAATTTTATTTAATATAAGAATGTCAAAAAATGATTATTATACTTAATTTTAGCAATTATATTAACCACACTTATGGTGACTCTATAGTAGTAATTATGATAACATATTTAGAGAATTATAAGTTCCAGGTACCATGTTACATGCTTTGCAAAGTTACTCATATCAGCCTCAAAAACTTTTATGGTGTAGCTATTATTAAGAACAAATTTTGCATACGATGACACAGACTTATTGTTAAATATGTTTTTAAAATTTACCTTTATTATTGAAAGTATAACAGATGTTCCCTTTTTCTCCATTATACCCCTCCATCCTGCCTCTGCCCCACCCTAGGCTTTTACCACACTGTTGTCTTTGTCCATAGATTATGCTTTTTTTTTTTTTTTTTTTTTTAAAGTAACAAAGGTATGAGGTATGGGAGCAGAAATTCAAGTATCAGCCTGACCCAAGGTATTGTATAAATACAAGTAATAGAAAATTTGTATCAATATGTTTTTCAAAATGCAGGCCATAACATAATTATGCTTCATCACCAAGATTGTTAAAAAAAATAAAAGCTTAATCATAAATATCAGAACATATTAGAGTAATATAATTGTCTTGTAAATTTATTTTTAGTTATACAGTATCTGTTTGTTAAACACTCTATCAGAGATAAAAATGTTTAGATATTGAGTCTATTAACCATAGAAAACAGTACATACACTATCAAAAAAATTACTGAACCATCTATAGAGGGCAAAAAGTCTTTTTTAAGCACTAGAAAGTGAGAGTTCATGATCGGTATTCTGGAGAGGGTAGAGTAAGTCCATTGATTTGTGCTTACTTGAACAAAATGAGTTCCATTATTCATTGTACAGGAAAAAGGATTCACTTTCTATCAAGTAAGGGTTCCTATATCAGCATTGCTCCACAGGCATGGTCCTTCACAGGTTCCAGCTGATTAATTCCACTCAAACAAAATAGTCAGTTTTGGTGTCTCCTAGGCAAGTGCTGATGTTTGTTGTTTGTTCAACATAAGCAAAATTTTCCTTACGGTCCTCTCCTGAAGCTCGCTTAGATTGAGACAATAGAATGACACAAAAGAATGATAGATAATTTGATTTTTTTTAATGCACACCTCTATCTTGGTTTTGTTTTTTAATAGGTAATGTTGTATTTATCTAGGAAATTCTTTTATGCAGTCATCTGATGTATCAATTTACAAGATAATGACTACAACGTATAAGACTGGTAACAATATACTTTATAAACAACAATGATTACTAAAGTCCTTTCATTTGGTAATTATTATACATAAGATCTTCCCTGAGTCTTTGAGACTTATTTATATATCTTACAGCAAATTTAGTAATGAGAAGCTTACAGCAGAGACAAACAGGAAATAAACAAACAACATTTAAAAATTGGAAAATAACCTATAGTTGTTAAACCAAATATAATAATAAGTAATGACTGAGTGGAGGAAATTAGAATTGTTTTTAGAAATCAATTTATAAGAATTTGGCCAATAATCACCTTAGAGTAATAACTGGACAATGGAAGCATTGACAAATTTTTACATTTATAATCATGAGCGGAATAACAATTTGTTTGTTTTCTTAAAATATTATTATTGATTTCAGAGAGGAAGGGAGAGAGAGAGAGATAGAAACATCAATGATGAGAGAGACTCATTGAATGGCTGCCTCCTGCATGTCTCACACTGGAGATCCAGTCCGAAAGCTGGGAATGTGCCCTGACTGGAAATGAAACCACGACCTCTTGGCTCATAGGTCCGATGCTCAACCACTAAACCACGCTGGCTGGGCACAATGTGCTTTTTGTTTGTTTTTAACAACTAACCACATATATGACAGTGGTCTCATAAGATTATAATGTAGCTGAAAAATTCCTAATGTCATAGTGGTCATAACATTGCAGCATAATGCATTAAGATACAGTAGTAATGCCCTAGGCCTTCACATTCACTCACTGTTCACTCAACTGACTTACTCAGAGCAACTGCCAGGTCTTTAAGATCCGTTCAAGGTAAGTGCCATCAACAGATATACCATCTTTTAAATATTTTATGCCATATTTTTACTGTGCCTTTTCTATGTTTAGATACACAAACACTATTGTATTATATTTGTCTGCAATATTTAGTATAGTAATATGCTATGTAGTTTTATAAGTGAGTAGAAGAGGCTATCCCAGTTAGGTTTATAAAAGTGCACTCTATAACATTCACACAACAAAATCACCTAATGACACATTTCTCAGAACATAAATGTGTCATTGACACATAACTGCACACAAAAAAATTATTGTTTGTTTCAGACAGTAAGGATATTTAAATCTAGAAAACAAATCTGTCCTAAACAAATCAATTTATAGACATTAATTGTTTCAGTGTTTTCACATCAATAAGAGTATTTTTTTTAAAGGCGAAAAGAATGCATTCACTGAAACATACTTACATGACAAAGAAGTCACCACTATCTAATTAAGCTAGAAGATAAAAATTCCTCTTTAGATTTATCAGGCTTATTACTATTCTTAGTCCACTCTCCCACTCCAAAAAAGAAAAAAAAAAGACTTCTAAAGATAATTTTAAATTAAGTAAAGTATTAGAAAATGCTAGCCAAAACTTATAAATTTAATATTTTTCCTTTGGTAAAAGTAAAGGATTAAAACTTCTGATTTGTCAGAGAACTGTCCAGAAAATATCAAAAGTGATATGATGAAAAGACATTTTAATAGTTTCAGTATGGGATGTGAAAGCAAAAACAAAATAAGTTCAGTTCAATTGATTAAAAAAATCAAGGAAGAATTGTCTTGTCTTGGGTGACTCATTAATCAGAGTGAACATAAAGTTGTAGTAATATTGTAGAAAAATATTCATACTAATTATGAGTAAATATTTTCTTTCAGTGAAAAACCCTTTTAGTTACCCTTTCTATTATGTAGTAGCTCAGGAAGAAGTATACATGAAGAACACATTATATATTCCAAGTTAATAATTTCCATTTAACTGTCAGCCCTTCAATATCTGTTAAAATATTATATCTATTTAAACATATACGGAAAGCCATCTTGAACAATTTTAGAATAAAATATCTTGAATGTTTTCTATTTTAATCTTAAATAGAATTAACCTTATTAAACTAATATGCAAAAGTTAATTTTACCATTTTGATTTAAGCTTTATATACAACAAATATGCCCATGTAGTATTTAAGAATATTGTAAGAGAAGTAAAAGTAAATGTAAATATTATATATGAATAAATAAAAATAGAATAAGTAAAAATAATTGTTTTATATTTGTTGTAAATCTTAGAGATATTCTGATGTCCTTACAATATTCTCTAGAAATAATAATGCTTTAAAAACTTTCAGCCTGGCCAGGTGGCCCAGTTGGTTAGAGCTTTGTCCTGTAAGCCAAAGGTTTCAGCTTTGATCCCAGGTTGCGGTGTGTATGAGAGGCAACCAACTGCTTTTCTCTTTCACATAGAACTTTCTCTCTCTCAATCTCTCTCTCTCTCTCTCTCTCTCTCTCTCTCTCTCTCTCTCTCTCTTTCTCTTTCCTCTCTAAAAAAGCAAAAAAAAAAAAAAAAAAAAGGAAAAGGCAATAAAATCATATTCTCAGGTGAGGATCAGGTGAGGATTAAAAAAAAAAAACTTTCAAATTTCTGATGTGCTTACTATATCTTTTGGAAATAAACTTTTTGTTAAAACTTTTAAAATTTCAAAATAAATTGTAAAGTATAAAAATTAGTTACCCTTAAATAACAATATAATAATTGACATTTTATCATTCATTATTATAATTGAGTTTAGTTGAACAGTTTTTAAAAATTTAAACATTTATTAAAACCTTTTTTCAGGATAAAACATTTAGGATATTAATTTTATTTATGTTTTCTCTGAGAAATTAAAATAAGACTCTCATAAACTAGAATATGAAAATTACATTTTTATACTATGATAGAATCTTGGAGAAGTCAGAATGTGAATTTTTAAAAATTCACCTTGATTAGATACATTTTGTATACATCTTATTTCTTTTTACATAATATCACAATCCAATCATTAAATGAGCTTCATTTCTTACTATCTCTTAGTCAAGAGATAAGTAACCGAAGTCATAACTACAGCAGATTTTTTTTTGTTTTTGCTTTAGATTTCTCTCATAATTGAAGACAATCAGAGTTTTCCTTAGAAGGCAAATGCATTTAAATTAGAAATTCATTTAAAAAATATTTAGAAATCTTTATGCTATGTTATAAAAGTTTATGAGCATTTGTAACTTTCTATAAATTTATAATTAGCATCCGAGCTAGCATGAAATTTGAGAGGTCTTATCATTAGCTTAGTTGTTTCTTTTTCTACCTAGTACTATGTAGACCTGGACTAGATATTCCCAGACATGGAATTCCTTATGGAAAGGGTGAAAGCTGCGGTAAATGTTTCACCATTTCAGTGTCTATGTTTGCCACACAACAGATCAAGAAATTATGCTCCCCAAAAGAAAGTAAGGTAATTTTTCCAAAACAAGAACAGGGAAAAAGGGAAGCAAAATAAGACTGAAAGCTTAGTGGCAGATGAGTGATGGTCAAAATTAAACAATAAGTCATGAGCTTCAGTAACTCAGAGTTAGAATGCCTCAAACAATCTCAGCAAATGAAATAAACTGTGATTGTTCAAGAGTAAATGAGAGCTCAGTCAGTCACCACTGTAATTTTCACCCGGCGCACAAGACCACTGAAGACACAAACCGAGCACCAAAGGCACATGCAAGCCCGTTGTTTCTGTGAAGAAGTCGGGCAACACTAGCACCAGTAAACGAGGCTAACAGGTAATTTTGGTGGGACTTCTAGAATACCTATAATAATAAAAGCATATATGCAAATCGACCGAATGGCCGAATAGCAGAATGACCCTCCAGACAACCTTCCTGACGAAGCAGGGGCTGTGAGGGCGGCTGAGGCAGCAGGAGTGTGAAAGCCTACTCTTGGAAGGAATTTGTGCATTGGGCCTCTAGTCTGAGAATAAAACACCAAGCTAAAGTACTACTCCTATGACTGCTTTCAGAGAAATTGGGGTAACCTCTTCCTCACTCTGCTCTGGGGTGGGGTCCTTAAATTTTCTAAAAATAATAATAATAATAATAATTTTCTGAGACTCACACGATAGGATGAGTGATTTTTATATTCCTGGAATTACATCCCTGAGTTTCCAAAGTCCCATTTCCCTTGGTCCAGTCATAGAAGTGTCTCTGGGGTTTCAGTAGAGCTAGAAGCAAAGCCAGTGTCCAGAATTGTCTTTCCATGTTGGAGCTTGGTCCAGGTTAGCATCAGGCTAGAAGCCATCCATTAGTCCATTGTGTGTGTGTGTGTGTGTGTGTGTGTGTGTGTGTGTGTGTGTGTGAGAATGGTGGTGGTGGTGGGGGGGGGCAGGTGGCCATGGGCCACACAGGAGAAAGCCAGGAAGCTGGGGTGAGAGAGCCTGAAAGCCAGGAGTCAAGTGCAACATGTCAAGGGCAACCAAAAGCAACCATCAGAGAGAACTCCTTTGTTTAGGGGAGCAGATATTCCAAATTTAGAGCCAGTGCAGGGGCCATGCCCATTCGGGCCAAGGACCTGTCCCCAGGTGTGACTGATAGGTATGTACCTTCTCAACAATAGACTCACACCCAGTAAAGTCACCCCAACTTCACTGGGCGTGAGTCTATTCTCCTCCTTGTCCATTCCCTTCCCCCAGCCACCTGCAGGGAACACACTGCCTGGAGAGCGCAAAGCTGTAGCTTCCTGGTGAAGCTGCCCCAATGACATGCCTATAACATTTGGCCTTCTCTTTATTCTTTTTCTGTTTTTAAAAACTAGGTTAATTACTACAGCATCATGACCACTACCACCACAATAATAATAATTACATAGCTGAATCTATTAATTTTCCAAACAAGGGAACACACACCAGTTAAGAAATGTACTGAGTAAGTTGCTGAGATGGATAAAAAGATTTTTGTTTGTTTGTTTTGTTTTGTTTTTAAAGTAATTTACAAAAGGGCAAAATCATGGTGATTGCTCTAGGTAAGCGTGGAAACTAGCACATTGAATAAAATGAAATGACTTCATATGGCTATACTGTTCTTAAGTCATGAAGGTATCTTTAGTTTGGTTTAGTAAGTGAATGTTTGTTCATTCACATCATTCATATCCATGGCACTTTCTCAGTTTCAGCTATTTACAGCCTGTTATAATAAAATCTAACAGTCAGTTTTATTACATTTTAGGGAAGTGATATATATATATATATATATATATATATATATATATATATATATATATATATATATGAAATAGATTTCTTAGTATGCATCTCTCTCAAAAAATCAGAGCACCTCTGACTTATATAGTGTCAAAATGATTTGTCACGTATACATTGACTCTTCTCTGGAGCCCAAATGCCGAGAAAGTTCACTATTTTAAAATCCCAGTTGTGTTTTTTTTTGTTTTTTGTTTTTTTTCAAGATAAAAGAACAAAACTACTGATAGTTTTTGTGGCGCTGTTTGCTAAAATTAGGTTAGTGTGAACGCAATGTTTTCTTTCCCTTGCTAATCTGTTTGTATTAAAGCAGAGAGATATAAGAAAATGAGCTTCTCATAAATTATTTCATGAGCAAAGCAAAGGAGAACAAACAGATAACAGCTATCACTGGTGCACATTGTTAAAAGAAGCTTTACTAATCTTAGGATAAAAAACGATGTCCCAGGTGCTTATCAGCAAATTCAATTACAAATGCAAAGCCAAGAAGTTTATAAACGCAAAGCTCACATCAGGTTTAGATGATTCTGAGGAATCTGGGCTGCTTTTTTATGAGTCTTTCCCTAACCTTGATGAGACAGGAGTAAAACGGAAATCACGCATTCAGAGGCAAGGTACACGTCTTAAAAATAATGGAACTGGTCTGCAGGCAGTGGCTTAGCTGGCATGCTGCCTCATTAGGATAATTCCTTGAAGTTTAAGATTGTTAATATAAGCAAGGCTGAAATAAGCAGGTGATAGTGACTAGAGGTAGGTATTCATCTTCAAGCTAAACTGTTCTTTGAATAATGATGTGGTCCACAGAAATTTTAATACTTAGATATTAGTCTCAAAAACTGTTGCCACAAACTTACTTTTATTTTTTTTTTCATTGACACTATTACGGATGCCCCCTATGTTCTCCCCCGTGGCCCATCCCCACTCAGTGAGCAGTTTGCTCCGGTTACTTACACTATTTGAGACTGCTTTTACTTTATGTGCAGATATATGAATAAGCTATGTCTAATAGACATTTTAATTCTAAAATTATATTTTTCTTTAACTTTGACCTAGTTTGGCATTGCAGTCAAGAGATATTTCTACCAGTATCATAGTTAACCTTTAAAATTCTTTACAGTTTTGACTATTTCTCCATCTTCACATTTTTTAAATATATATTTTATTGATTTTTTTCTTTTTACAGAGAAGAAGGGATAGGGACAGAGAGCTAGAAACATCGATGAGGGAGAAACAACCAGCTGCCTCCTGCACACCCCCTACTGGGGATGTGCCTGCAACCAAGGTACATGCCCTTGACCGGAATCGAACCCGGGACCCTTCAGTCCGCAGACCGACGCTCTACCACTGAGCCAAACAGGCTTTACATGTTTTTTAAATTCTTCAATAGAATTAAAATAATTCTTATTATTTTACTTGGCAAAATTTTACTTTCTAATATTAACATTCTGTCATATTATACCTAAAAAAAGTTTTACTACTGTCATTAGTTTTAGAAAATTTTATCATAAATAAAACAAATTTATCAATTGTTTTATGCTTTAGGCTCCTTTAACAGCTCATGTTAAATAACATAATATACCTCTATTGATTAAAATGCTTTGTCTTTTCTTTTTAAAAAAAAATAGAATTTACATGCTGAAAATCTGATATGCACTTGCTATAATCTTTTCTTTGGCTGTTATTTTGATTTTTAATTATATTTTAAGACCTGTTATTAATTATTTACAGAGAATTTATTGATGGCCTATATATTTATTTGTAACCTTCATGAAGTCTAATTGTGATTACTTGCTCTGTTTAATGTGTTTTTCTCACTCCTTTGAAATTATTTAAATCTCTCTATTTTTCTTGGACTATACTAAAAATAATAATAATAACATTCTTTATATTTCCCTAAAATTTAATAGGATAGTTGTCACAGTTAAACTCTAAGTGTATTATTTACTGTTCAAAGTATTTTGAAATTGACTTTTTTCTTTAATAAAAAAATAATAGTGAATTTTATTTAATAAAATATTCTAAAGAAATCAGTGTTTATGCTTTAAAAATATATTCAAAGGAATGTATAATAATGAAGGAACTACTTTTTCTTTTTTTAGATTTGCATGAAAGACTATGGTTTTGGAGGAATAATAAAGGTGCAGAAGTGAGCAACTGAGAAGTACCATGAGGTCAGAGACATGTTATTTGTAGACTGTATCATCCCAAACAAGAGAGAATAAGTAAATATTTGCTGAATTGAAAGTATATATATTGAACAAATACATAATTAAATAACTATCGGTGACCACCAAGACCTGATGTATCAGTATGGAGAAATGAACAACAGGGGGCAGAGAAGAATAGAGACCCCTATTGCCACAGCCCTGCACAAGCTAAACCCCTCATCACATCTCCCCTTATGTAGAATTAGCCATAAAATAAAGAGAAAGGTGAAAATCTGAACTGTCACAAGCTAAATTTGACATTCCTGAGAAGAAATTTGATGTGCTAAAGAATATTTACAATAGGATAAATTCTTATCACTTGAAAAAATGTGGGCTGGAGACAGAAACTAAGTTTTATAATGGAAAATAAGGAAAGTTGGACATCTGAGTTCTGTAATTTTAATACATCATATTTGTTGTATATGAGACTCATTTCTGATTTCAAAAATTCTAAGGCAATTTGGTGAGACAACATGTGATACTTGTCTTTCTCTGGCTAGCTTATTTCAGTTACAAGAATAAATTTAAAAACCCAGGGCTAAAACTAAAGAGTTATTAAGAGAATGGCCATCACACACACATACACACACACACACACACACACACACACACACACACATTGGTAACTATGTAAAAGTGATGATAAATTACTAGTATTTAGCTTGATTGGAGTGATATTTACACAATGCATAGATATCTCTAAATATAAAATATAAACAATTGCCATTCATCAAGGACATATCAATACCTTTTTTTTTTGCTCTGAATGCATGATAGAATTGAGACTACTTGGTGGTATTGCTGTGCAGAGAAATGTCTGATTCAGAATTTACTGTACATTTTAGGAGAATAAATTCTTACAAGAATGACTCTAAAATTCTAGTGACACTACTGCTTTAAATTTTTTGGCCAAGATAGGCTGCAAAAGGAAAATAATATACTATTTTAGAATGTATTGATTAGCCTAAATTTTTAAGTCTCAATAAAATTAGGTCTTGTGAGACAAGAACCTACAGGAAGAGACTGTGTCCCAACTCCAATTATCAATAGCATGTTCTTCATCTAAAATATAACTGCAAAGAATACTGTACATGAAGTTGCATTGTGAATATGATTTGGGCTATCTCATTTTTCTGAGTGTTTAAGTTATATCAAATATTTAAAGTCAAAGTCATAGATTTTGATTCTATTAAATAACCATTTCCTTTTAGGTTACAAATAGTGAAAGAGACTATGAGATAGCAGAGATTTTCTGTAGTTAATAATAATCTCAAGTATTTTACCATTTAATATATTAATACTTTATAAAATGCAGTTAGTAATAGTGTTTTGTTTCAAGTGCAATTATACAAAACTATACAATTTAAATATTCATTTTAACTTTATATATTTTCTCTTAGCTGTTTTAATTTGGAGGGAAACCAATATTTTACTAAAAGTAAAACTGAACTTCTTATTATTAGTGATACCTTAAATGTATATTTGAATATATCAGTATTTTATTTTTTAAAAATATACCCAAAGTAAAAGAAAGCATATTAAAAGACTGAGAACTATTTTTCATAATAATTTGAATATCAATAGGAACACTACATTTTAAGTGCCTAACATTTATATAGTTTTTCTAATTTTATTTGATCAAAGCCTCTCTCTCTCTCTCTCTCTCTCTCTATATATATATATATATATATATATGTGTGTGTGTGTGTGTGTGTGTGTGTGTGAAATTCTACATATTGTAAAAGATTTAATTTATTTCCAAAAGCTCATAAATTGCAGTTTCTTTCTCTGGTTACTTTTTGGCTAATACACATTTCTACAATAGATGCCTCATTCATCAGCACATCATGTGTGCATTTGTGTGTGTGTGTGTGTGTGTGTGTGTGTGTGTGTGTGTGTGTCGATGCTATAAAGGTGGCACAGTATTTCTTTACTCTAGGCTTTTTAGATTAATGAGAAAACCAACTAAACTTGAGTTTAAGGGTCAGAGTTTTCTGGTATCTTTCTTAACTCTTGCCTAAGGGATTACTCTTACTGCAGAAATTTTACATTCAGCCATAGCATACTCTGGGGGCATTTGTCATGATACTGACAAGTTAGATAAATGATGAGTTAAAACCATGGGTGAAGGTCAATAAGGACAAGTCCTAGGCAGCTAAATTAAAAGCAAAATAGCAATTATAACTCTACTTGTTTTGGAAAATGTAACTAAATTCAAATAGAGCTGAATCACTAATGACAAGGCATCGATTTACAAAAGTAACTTTTGACTGCACAATAAGAGGCAATTAAATTCAAAACTTTATTTTTGTACAGGTTTGTTTGTTTCAAAACCTGTTGTCATCCTCACATCATATTTATGGTAGGTTTAACAGGATTAATAAGTCAAAGGAATTAAAAAGGAAACAATACACAAAGTACAAAGATACTTGAATGCGTGATAAATAAATGCTATGAGTTAAAGCAAGGTGACGTTTTATATTTTAAGCATGGAAGTGTTAGTTTCTTTATTTCTGACTTGCCAGTTTTAGCAAGGAGAATATAACTTTCCTTTACTTTATACTAGAGGTCTGGTGAATGAAATTTGTGCACTTGGGAGGGTCATTCAGCCCGATTTGCCCCTTCTCATAATCTGGGAGCCCTCAGGGATGTCCTACTGATGGTTCAGGAAGAAGGCCTAAGCTGCAGTCTGGCCTCCCTGTATGGGAGGTGAATGGCTGATCAGGGGAAGACACCCCCGCCCCATCGCTCCCTTCCTGCTGCTGCCTCTGGTCTCCCTCTGCAGGAGGCGCCCCTGCAATCAGGGGAAAGTGATGCCCCCTTCATGCCTCTGCTGCTGCCTCGGCCCTCACAGCCACTGCATCTTGCCTGAGTCTCAACTAGCCCTCATTGCCTGAGCCTCAGGCCCTCGCAGCAGTGGCGGCCATCAGTGGCTTGCTGGAGCCCCAGGTTGGCCCTGGGCAGTGGCAGTGGCCATCCAGAGTGCTCTCAGTCACCACCACCTAGTGGGGAGTACAGGCTTCCCTCCGCCAGGCTCGCCTCCCCCACCCCTGTCCCTGCTGCAGCTTCGCAGAGCTCTGGGCCAGCCGTGGGCAAACAGCAGCCGCCATAGCATCCCCAACACTGCAAGTCCCCGCCCACATCTCCTGACTCTGTATGTCCCCATCGACTCTCTGCACAAGGAGCCTGCTGATCAGTCATTACTTTGATGTTGTCCCGACCAATTTGCATATTACCTTTACCCACCCTATTATTAGATTGTTAAATATATATTAATCAGTCTTTTAATAGCATGTAATTGAAAGAAGTTCTAGGGGGTAAAATAGGCAGTTTAGGGAGTTTTTGAAATAAAGAGGGTCCATGAGGAGGAAGGCTTAGAGCCCAAAAGTTGGGGTTTGGAGCTTCCCAAAGGCTCACATTCACAGAGAACCGAAGGTGCCACAGGATACGGGGAGAGGAAGACATTACCTTAGGGAAGATAGGGGAAAGCCACAGGGTATGGGGAGAAAAAGGAAAAGAACTTTCACAGGGGATAGAGAAATGCTGACAAATGGGAGAAAGAGGAAAACAGATTTTTACAGGAGACAGAGAATTCTATCACTGTGCGGGAGGAAAAATGAGGGCACCATGTGGGGTTTGAGCTTTGAAGCTGATGTAGTGAACGATCAGAAGGGAACATGGAGAAACAAAGAACTGCAGCCTTTACAGTATAAACCTGAGGAAAAAAGGAGTTTTGATCCCCCTCCCTACCTGGGAATCTGTACCTGTTTCCAATAAATTCCACCCTTTTCATTTACCATCTTTTGTCCGTGGCCTCATTCTTTGAATCCACCTGGACAAGAATCCAGGAAAGAAACCAAGCTTGCATCCTGCTCAGGAAAAACCACTTGACTCATAATTGTCTCTACATTCATTCAGGCAAAAGATGGCATCATATAATTTTATAGAAATCTTAGATTTTTGTAATAAAGGGTTTCTCTAAATACTTTGGCTTCTAGTTGGGTGGCTCAGTTGGTTGGAGCATGAACCCCTGTACAACTAAAAGGCTGAGGGTTTGATTCCCAGTCAGGCACATATCTAGCTTGTGGGTTTGATCCCTATTAGGCAAGTTTATGGGAGGCAACCAATTGATATCTCTCTCTCTCTCTCTCTCTCTCTCTCTCTCTCTCTCTCTCTCTCATCATTAAGCATATCTTCAGGTGAGAATTAAAATAAATAAAATTTATTCTCCCATATAGTGGGGTCCCTTTTCATTTTGATGATTCTTTCTTTAGCTGTACAGAATCTTTTTAGTTTGATGTAGTTCTATTTATTTATTTTTTTTCTTTGTTTCTCTTGCCCTAGGACAGTGGGCAGCAAACTCATTAGTCAACAGAGCCAAATATCAACAGTACAATGATTGAAATTGCTTTTGAGAGCCAAATTTCTAAACTTTAAACTTCTTCTAACATCACTTCTTCAAAATAGACTCACCCAGGCTACAGTATTTTGTGGAAGAGCCACACTCAAGGGGCCAAAGGGCCGCATGTGGCTTGCGAGCTGCAGTTGGCCAACCACGGCCCTAGGAGATACATTGGTAAAAACTCTGCTATGTGAGATCTCTGAGATTTTTGCTTCCTATGTTTTCTTCTAGGATTTTCATTGTTTCAATACTTACATCTAAGTGTTTTATTCATTTTTAATTTATTCTTATATATACATAACCCATAGACATAGGCAATGGAGCAGTGAAGACCTGGAGTGGGATGAGAGCTGGGTGAGGGGGGTAATGGGGGAAAATATGGAACATCTGTAATACTCTCAACAATAAAAATAAAATAAAGTAAAAATAAAATACATTACAATAAAAAAAATAATAGGCATTTTCTCTTTCCAGCCAGCGCAGAGCTGTGGTTATCTCTCGGACGACTGGCACAAGTGTCACAAGACCGGGGGCAGGAGAAAGCTCTCCTGCAAGAAGAGAAAATATGAGCTGGGATGCCCTGTTGCCAACACTAAGATTGGACCCTGCAGCATACACACAGTCTGAGTGCGCGAAGGCAACAAGAAGTACCGAGCCTTTAGGCTGGACATGGGCAACTTCTTCTGGGGCTCAGTGGTGTACGCACAAAACAAGGATTATTGATGTTGTCTACAATGCATCCAACAAGGAACTGGTCTGTAAAGAACTGCATCATGCTCTTTGACAGCACTCTGTACCAACAGTGGTATGAGTCCCACTACACACTGCCCCTGGGCCGAAAGAAGGGGGCCAAGCTGACTCCTGAAGAGAAAGGTATTTGATTAATTAATTAATTAATTAATTAAAATTTTAAATTAAATCTTTATTGTTCAGATTGTTGCAGTTGTTTCTCTTCCCCCCCCCCCCCAATAGCTTCCCTCTACCCGGTTCCCATCCCACCCTCTGTCCTTACCCCCCCTTCCACTGTCCTCATCCATAGGTGTATGATTTTTGTCCAGACTCTTCCTGCACCTCTCACACCTCTTTCCCCCTGAGGATTGTCAGTCCACTCCCTTTCTATGCCTCTGATTCTATTATATTCCCCAGATTATTATGTTCATCAGGTTTTGTGTTCACTTGATTTTTAGATTCACTTGTTGATAGACATGTATTTGTTGTTCTTAATTTTTATCTTTACCTTTTTTTCCTTCTTCCTCTTCTTAAAGAATACCTTTCAGTATTTCATATAATACTGGCTTGGCGGTGATGAACTCCTTTAGCTTGTTCTTATCTGTGAAGCTCTTGAGAAAGATATTTTAAACAAAAAACAATCAAAAGAAATTCAGAAGAAATTTGATGTTCCCTTCCAAAACCAGCAGTCTTCCCGAGGAGCAGCTCCAGCTGGGCAAGCTTCTTGCATGCATCGCTTCAACCAGGCCAGTGTGGCCGAGCAGATGGCTGTGTGCTCCAGGGCAAGGAGCTGGAGTTCTGCCTGAGGAAAATCATGGCCAGGGAAGGCAAATAAATGCTCTTCCCTCCTATCTTAGCTCATGTAATAAAGGTGTTTATTCTGAATACATACATACATACATACATACATACATACATACATACCTTGGCCTACTTACATCTAAGAAAAATAAATTACCTTAAATATTGAAACCATGTTTTATTCAGATTTACTTTTACTCCTGGCTCCTTTAGTCATGTGGAGGATAGGATAGCACTGAGTAAAAATAACAGATAGTTTGAATCTGGGTTCACTTTCCTGCCTCATATTTCTGCCAACACCTCATATGATTGCATCACCAAAATAGAGCTTCTGATAGATAAATTTAGTTTATAATTATCAAAGCTATGAAATCATTTACAAGAGGAAAGACTCAAATTTTGTAATCTACTCAATAATTCTGAAGCAGCTAGATCTACAAAAGGAAGAAAAAAATTTCTATTAGAGAACCAATTACTGAAACATTTGCAAAAGAGAATGTGATTGTTCATAAAGGTGCCAGTATCCACGTTTTCACTAATGGCAGTATTTTTTTCTTCTCTTATGGATGAGCAGAATTCCATTGTATGAATATGATATCATCTTTATTCAGTCATCTATCAAAGGACCCTGATTGTTTCCATGTCTTGGCCACTGTGAAAAACGCTGCAATGAATATAGGGGTGCATCTATTTTTGTGAAGAAATAGTTTCAAGTTTTTCTGGAATATACCCAACAGATGAGTTGTGGGCCACATGGTAACTTAATTCTTAATTTTTTGAAGAGCCCTTATACTGTTTCCATAGTGGCTGTACCAGTTTATATTCCCACCAGCAGTGAATTTGGGTGGTGGTCACACAATGTAATATACTGATTTGTCAGAATTATGCACTTCATATCCATATAATTTTATCAACCAATGTCACCCTGATAAATTTGATTTTAAAAAGTGGCAATACCTGGTAAATAATTATTGCAGTGATGGAATATTTGTATAGCTTGTCTATTTCAATGTCAATCCCTTTGATGCGATATTGTGCCATCATTTTGCAAGACGTTGCCATTGGGAGAAACTGGATTAGGGTATATGGAAATTTATGTTTTATTTTTACAACTGAATATCAATATATGATTATTTCAAACTTAAAGTTTTATTTGAAAAGGGGAGTTTGGAAACACTGTAAATGATTATGCTTCTTCATCAGGGCAGGCGGTTTGTGTGGCAAAATGGAGGTAGATCTCCAAAATTTTGATTTTGAATAATGTTAAGAAAATTTTTTAAAAATATCTTTTCACTTGAGTAAAGTTTGTTCTAGACCTGTGGTCAGCAAATTGCGCCTCGCGAGCCACATGCAGCTCTTTGGCCCTTTGAGTGTGGCTCTTCTGCAAAATACCATGGCCTGGGTGAGTCTATTTTGAAGTGGCTTTAGAATAAGTTTAAGTTTAAGTTTAAAAAATTTGGCTAACAAAAGAAATTTCTATCGTTTTACTATTGATATTTGGCTCTGTTGACTAATGAGTTTGCTGACTACTGTTCTAGACTTTTGAGAGTACTCAAATCTATTTTTTTTCTAAACCTTATACTTTTGTTTTACCTTTCCTCAACATGAAATGCTAAGATCTTAAGGACAGAGCTTCAAATGTAGGCTTAGAGGACATTTTGGGGAAAAAAGAAGCATATATCATAACCTTCCTACTCAAACAAAAGTTTATTTTTTTTTTTTTAGAATTTTAAAATATTGTTGAAACGTTAATTTCAGGTATACAACATAGCAATCAGAAATGTATATACCTTATGAAGTAATCACCCTGATAAATCTAGTACCCATCACACACAATACATATTACAGTATTATTGACTATATTCCCTATATTGTACTTTACATCCCCATGACTATTCTTTTAACTGGAAATTTGTGTTACTTAATCCCTTCACCTTTTCCAGCTACCCCACCAGACTCCTCCCATTTGGCATTTTGTTCTCAGTATCTATGAGTTTGAGGAACCGCACTGCAATATACCAGGACATACTGTTTGTCTATGTTGCTTTTTTGTTTCGATGATGCCTACATTACAGAATAGGAAAATCACTTCATCACAGTCTTACACACAAAAGTATGAAAATAATAAAATATGATAGAAATGGACAGACTGTCAAAGAATAAGATAAAATCTGCTATACATAATGCTTTACAACGTTTAGTCTAATAAAAACCCAAGGAAGCTAAAGCATGCTGTAGGAGAAATTTGCTGTGTGTTGCTCACTGAAGGGAATGAAGGGATTTAAGATGGAGTTGGTGATTATGCTCTTTATGCATTTACCATAGAGATTCATGCTCCAAACATTAAAACTTTATGCCTTTAACATAGAGATTCATACACCAAAGATTAAACTTTCCTATTGCTTCCTGAACTGAGATGTTCTATTGTATATTAGCTTCAGCTTATTAAATGAAATCTATTGTGATGAAATGTATAAGTCAAATTTGATATCTCCTAGGCTAATGGAAAATATTTCTTTTAAAATATGTCAATTATTTCTGTGATATAATCCATTTATCAACAAGCAAATTTCTGAATTCATTTAAAATTTAGATCAGAAATTGACCTCCATAATTATACAAATATTTGAAAGTATCATTCCAAAGTGTTCTAAATATTCCAATGAATATTTTCTTTTAATATCATAAACTGTCTTCAGTATTAATGACCATGCCAGCATCATGTTTTTCAAATAATAACATCCACATTTAGATTACAAATAATTTATTAACATAAATAATTCCTATATAAATTGGTTTCTTATAGTTTTGTATATTCCTCCAATATTCAATAAATGTCCAATGATCATTGCAGCATGTAATGTATGAAAATGGCAGCAGAGTCCTCATGTTCATAAAAATTATTTTGCAGGGAGTTTGTATCCCTAACATGCAGATTATGCTATTAAGCAATTCCAAAAGAACACCTGTTTGTCCATGTAATTAATGTCCTTAATGAATCTATTTAGTGTTTAAGCTTTGGTAATGAATAACACATTTTCAAACATTTTCTCATAGTGAAAATTATTCTCTTGAGCTTATAGCTTCCTGTTGAAGGTAACTAAATCTCTTCAATACATTCTCTGAGGAGAATAAGCAGTAATCTCTTGGGAGACTCGCTGCTATTGTGAATTACTTGTATTGACACAATCCCATTTCTAAGCACTATTGTTCTGTAAATTCTCATTTGTGATTTTTATTAGTCATGAATAAATATTCGCTGTAAGACAGTACATTCAACACATGTAATTGAATACATAGCCATGCTGAAAACCAAGCTGAACAGAATGTCAAAACAGATCTAAATTTGATGCAATGTTAAATGTCACTTATTTTATGCTAGTAAACTGCTATATATTTAATTTGCTTTTATTTTTATAAGCCAACATTTTCCACTTAGACAAGATAATTTTTAAATCTTTTATTCAACTACAACAAATACTAAAGGCCCGATGTGCATGAAGATTCATGCAAGAATGAGCCTTCCTTCCCCTGGCTGCCGGCACTGCCTTCACTTGGGCCTGGAGCCACCTTTTCACCTTCCCATGATGCCCAGAGACCTGGAGCTGCTGGCGCAGTGCAGAACGCCTGTGTCATCACCATGGTGATGACACAAGCATCCCACCCCGCCCCCGGCTACTTGGTGCCTGCATATGCAAATTAACACGACATATCTCTGGGGGGTATTGTGAAGGTATGGTCAATTTTCATCTTTCTCTTTTATTAGTGTAGATGTTTGGATTGCAGTTCTTGATATCATAAAGAAACAGGGAGTTTGTATACCTAACATGAAGATTATACTATTAATTATATTGTATATCCTCTTATTTAAAATATCAAACATTTAATAAAGTGGCAATTCCTTGATACTGTTATTAATTTAAATTATGCATTTGAAAAGTCTGATGATTTAATACTAGCTATTTTGGGTAAATTTGTTCAATAACTCATATAAAAATGTGTAAAAGGATAAACTTTGGCAAAGTGGGATATATGTGCTCAATAAGTTGTTTATATATTATTGTTTTCTAGTTCTTTTTTGAATATTATAGAATATAATAATTCCTGCAATTCTTTTAGTGAGATTTTGACACAAAGAGTTAATTTCACTCTCTCACTTAGAACTAGAGAAGGCTGGAGAAACAAAATGTAGGTAAGTAGCCTGGTAGCATTGAGCATTGCTCAGTGGTTTAGTGTTGACCTATGAACCAGGGGGTCACAGTTCAATTCCTAGTCAGGATTGTGGGCTTGATCTCCAATAGAGGGTGTGCATGAGGCAGCCAATCAATGATTCTCTCTCATCCTTGATGTTTCTATCTCTTTTCCTCTCCATTCTTCTCTGAAATCAATAAAGATATATTTAAAAATAAATAAAAATATAGGTTAAGTAGTTAAAATAAAATTAATATATAGCAATTTATAATATTATATAAAAGGATTAAAAGCCTGTGAGAGTATATATTAGCAGACAAACTGGCATTTTCAAAATACATTTTCTATTTTCAATGTGGTTAGCAAGTTGAGAGAAATAAACATAGTTTTAATGTTTCAGTTTTTATGTGAAATAAAAGTAAAATGACATCTAACCCACCTAAGAGATTTTTTGAAAATATATATATTTTTACTGGTTTCAGAGAGGAAGGAAGAGGGAGAGAGAAATAGAAACATCAATAATGAGAAAGAATCATTGATCAGTTGCCTCCTGCATGCCCTCTACTGGAGATGGAGACCACAACCCAGGTATGTGCCCAGAGTAAGAATTGAACCATGACCTCCTGGTTCCTAGCAAAATGCTCAGCCACAGAGCTGTGCTGGCCAGGTCCACCGAAGAGTTTTCAGCAGGTATTAAAAACTTTGTTCTCTCATGTACATTACATTTTCTTAAAGAACAAGCTGTACTCGCAGTTGTAGAATGGGAGAGCTGAAATAGCTTTGACTTCTACAACTCAAATCTGGTGGGACATTTGGCTCAATGCGGAACAATTGCTGTCTGTATCATTAATGTTTTGACATGTACACAAAGGCAGGTAACTGTGCAGCACTGAGCAAAAGGATAATAAACTTCCAATGGCTGAGTTTTTCTCTTTGGTATGATCATAACAGACTTTGTTTAAGCCATTAAATGAGCAGTAAAGGCAGTCTCCAGAGGAAGAAATTAAATATCGGCACTTTGAAATAGGGAAGAGACTAAGGAAAGAAGATAACGGAGAGAAAATGAGAGCAAAGCTTCACAGTGACTCTCCAGCTCAGAATGGATTCAAATCTATTTCCTTCTATCTCTAAGGGTTTTACATATCATCCACGTATAAAACTACATTTTTATTTCAGCTCCATTGATCATGTTCTGTTTCTTGCAGATGAATGATTCATTTAAGAAAATCTTTCCCCAAAGTATTACATACATTAATAGATCTCTCTCTTTCTCTTTCTCTTCTCTTCCCACACCCCATTTTGAAATTACCAAAAGTCATCTAGATTGATTGAGAGTACCAAAGTTTTACCTTGTCAGTGGTTAAAAATCATAGTTCCATATTTTTATTTGTATGTCACAATAAATAAAAATAGCTATGAATTATAATATAGACTATCACATTAACTTATACTTTTTTATTTACAGTTTTAATATTGGAATTCATTTAAAATTTAGTGGTACAGATTTGAGAAGGACCACTTCAAAATGCATTTCTATTTCTATTTATTAGTAATTACTGGGGCTTAAAAAATCATAAAATTATAAAAATATAAAAATTACAAAAATATAAAATCCAAATTAACACTTGTGGCTGATTTTATAATTTTTACACTTAATTTACTTGAAAATTTGAAAATGAAATAAGTAGAAAGAAATGCTTTTTGCAAATGTGGGTATTATGTACATCAATGTATGTTTTTGGACTTTTGATGGCTCCATTAATTATTGCATTATTTTCCATATGAACAACTGTAAACTTATTTTTGTATATCACACGAAGCAATAATTCCACTATTGGAGTCTTATAACTTATGAAACTTCTGAACTTCATTACTAATGGATCCTCAAAGGGATGCTAATGTTTTTACAGTGGTACAGTAAAAAGTGTTCCAAGCACTGACTAGCTGTATACTTGGTAGTATATTTGCATATGAGATATCATAGAGCAGAGAAAATACAGATTTAAAATGCATCTAAAAATAAAATATAGTGATAATAAAAAAGAAAGTTGCAGTGGCTATACATTGTTTAGTGACATTTTTACTAAATGAGCAAAATTATAAACACAGAAACATAAATCTATTCATTCATATATGCATATGTATAAATCTATGCATAGGCATATGTACCGAGCATTTTAGGAAACATAAATGCATGAGTAAGCATTTTTTAAAATTCTAAAAAAATTATGTGTACACATATATTCAGGCTACTGGTTAAAATAATATATGGATAGCATTAGTAAAGCTAAATTCTTAATAAAATACACAGGAAGAAAAAAAACTAGTTATCATTATAAAATTATCAGGAAAATAAATAAGTTTTTCTATGAAAAATAATAAGCAAAAGTATTTCAAATACATTTTTACAAAATAATTGTTTTATAGCCATACCCTGCATTATTTATTCATTATTAGTTACTCTTTTTATGTAACATTTTCACAAATTATAACATTTTAATAATATACCATTTATTCTATTCATTTAACCTTTGCTATTGAGTAAGAGATAAATAAATATCTGATTTGAGAATGTTAATTTGTAACTTCATCTGAGAATCTTTTTACTTTTTTGCTGCATTTTTCCACATTGTACAATTATGGGCACTCAATATAAATTAACTAATTATCAAAGTGTTCTCTTTGCAATTAATATAACAAAGCAAAAGTTTTTATCTTAAATATTTTGGATGGCACTTGCTTTAAATTTTTACAGTTCCCAGATTTTATTATAAATGGGAAGGTGAACAAATAGTTTAAGTTCACTTTTTATTATTAAATGAGATAATTTTTCAAAGGCTTAATTCTAGGAAGATGATAACATCAAAAGTATAGATGTATAATTTTATATTACATACAATGTATTTGGTCCTTGAAGAATGCAAGTTTGAACTGTGTGGGCCCGCTTATACTAGACTATATAGTGCCACACACTTTATTCCACCCAATAGATAAAGACTGAAGTCTAAATTCCAAATAATATTTACATATTTTCCGTGTATATCCTTGCAGATGAATGGGAACACCTGTATCTTTAATTTTTTTTTTTTTTTTTTTTGTGGTGGTGTTCTGAATGTAATGTTCCCTGTTCTAATTTGTTTTGGTTATTATACAATTAGCAAAACAGCTTACATTTGTATTTATTTTCTACTCCATACCTCTAATTTATTAGAGAAAATATATTAGGTGGTAATACCCAGAATAAATTGAAAAACAATATAAATACTACACAAATATAATTTTAATAAACATTGTAAACAAATAAAATATAATTTAATTTAAAAATTAAACTTTAACAAATGTTTAGGTAGCTCACAAGAAAGTAGGTAAAATAAAACAGGAACAAAAACTACAACAGAAAAACAAAAATAAAATGGCAAATTAAACCCTAGATAAAATTATTTATTAATGTAAATCATTAAATGTAAATATTTAAATACAACAGTTAAAAGACAAAAATGATCAAAAAAACGGTTTGGTTCAGTGGATAGAGCCTTGGCCTGAGGACTGAAGGGTCCCAGCTTTGATTCCAGTTAAGGACATGTACCTTGGTTGCAAGCACATCCTCAGTAGGGGGTGTGCAGGAAGCAGCTGATCGATGGTTCTCTCTCATCGATGTTTCTAACTCTCTGTCCTTCTCCCTTCTTCTCTATAAAAAAATCAATAAAATATATTTAAAAAGAGAAAGAAATTGGTAGAGTCCATTTAAATATATGATCAAACTATCTGTTCATTAAATAAATTAACTTCAAATATAAGGACATAATCAGATTATAAGTAAAATAATAGAAATAGTACATCATGAAAATATTAATTAAAAAAAAAGAATAGGTGGCAGTCAAATTAAGTAGTATTCAGAGCAAATAAGATTGCCATAGGCATTAAGGAGTATAATATTACTAGAGACCTGGTGCATGAAATTTGTGCACCGGAGGGTGTTGTTGTGCGGTCAAACCCTGGGTTCAAAATAAGACCAACGGAGGCTGATGGTTTATTAAACAAAGCAGGCAAAGATTTATTGAAATATCTGGCCAGGACAGCAGCAAGAGCACCACACGCAGGCGGACTCCACATGACTGCACTGCTTTAGTGTCAGGTAATTCTTTTTAAAGTTTCTGAGAAGGAAAACCCCTATTTTGCAATAAACTGTTGTTTGGAATTTTCTGCTGTTCTTCCTAGACAAAATGTTGCTGTCTGACCTTGTGGGCCAGAGACCAGATATGCCCACAATCTCAATACCATGCCAGGTGCATTTTTTCTATTGGATAGAACTGTATTGTTTTCAAGGCCAGCATCGAGATAACCACTAAGTGCACATAGGGCTGGCTCTTTAATAAAAAAAAGGAAGTTCTGCCTGTAACCTTGCTTAGAATTTGAATTCATCCTCCCTAAGTCCATCTAGCAATGAACAAAGCAAGTCTCTCCAAACTCTCCTCCTGCACTGTCCGACCGCTGGGGAACTCCCCAACAGTTCAAACCACAGGAATTTTCCTTTGTTCTAAATTCTAAATCCTAAAGACTATATTCTAAAAACTGGGGTCAGCCAGCAGGGTCATTCCCAGTCACATCCTGCTGGACATTGGAATGTGGCCCCATCTTGCAGAAGCAGAACTCAGTGGTTAATCTCCAAAGGTTATGGTCCCAGGCACAGGAAAATTGCCTTAGCAGGTTTAATATTCAAACAGCAGTTTTTACCAAAGTATGGTTGCCACTATATTTCATGTGTGTGTCCCTCAGTCCAGCCTGCACCCTCTCCAATCTGGACCTCTTAAGAGATGTCTGACTCCCCATCGGGATCAGGCCTAAATGGGCAGTCAGACATCCCTCTCACAATCCACGATTGCTGGCTCCCAACTTCTCATCTGCCTGCCTGTCTGATTGCCCCTTACTGCTTCTGCCTGCCAGCCTGATCACCCTCTAACCACTCCCCTGCCAGCCTGATCAATGTTTAACTGCTACCCTGCTGGCCTGGTTGTCCCTAACTATCCACCCCAGCAGGCCCGGTTGCCCCCAGCTTTCCTTCCCGGCAAGCCTGGGTCACCCCCATCTGCCCTCTCCTGAAAGATTAATCATCCACAACTGCCTTCCCCTGCTGGCCATCTTGGGTCCACATGGGGGTGGCACCATCTTATGTGTTAGAGTGATGATCAATTTGCATATTACCTCTTTATTATATAGGATGATACAAAGAACAATCTTTCAATAAGGTATGAAAGTGTATGCAATAAATGATACACCTGCAAATATAGAAAACAATTTTATACTAGTTTTATACTATTTAGCATAGATAATTATGAAGTTTAAATATGATTAATGATTAAATTCTGAATAATTGTACACTTATATAATTTTCCTGGTAGGGTCACTATGTGATGATACTGTTATTTTATCCTTGGTACTTGATGTTCTTAAGAATAATAAGAGCAAAACAACATTTTCTAGGATTAAGCTGTTACCTGATCTACAGTAGTTGCAAAATTCATGGACAGTTGGAAAGCTTTTCAGTAAAGGTAACAACTTCAGAAAATGATATAAAAGAAGTACTTTTAACAGCTGAAAGCATTGGCCACATGGAACAAAAAATTGAATAGTGAGGGTTCTGTGTGATGTTTATATTGAAGTTCTATTCTTTTGTGCCTCATCACAGATCAAATGTGATGAGGCACTTATTACTAAATAAAAGGATATGGGGCTTTCACTTTCACAAATCAAAGAATGCAATTGCTCTTCCTTTTATAAGTACTATGAGGGATTAAAGATTTATATTTTTTTTAATAAAGCAACATCTTAACTTCTGCCACCAACTATGAATTGATTGCAAGATGTTAGTGGCCTACATAGAAAACACTTCTTCTAAAAGGCACCTAAAGTTGCCACATTATTGTCACATCCCATTTTGCCACCAAAGACTACATGATGGGGTTCTCTTGCATAATATCTGTAACAATTTCTTCTCTTAGGTTTAAACTTTCAAACCTTAGAGTAGATAGTTTATATATGGTTCCTTTAATCCACAATAAACATTACTAACTGTGAAACATATCTGTAAAATATCAATATTTTTCCCTACCTCACCTTCACTGTCTTGCATCTTCTCTAACCGCCCTGATGATCTTTGAACACACCAAATTTATTTGTATTTTAGGGATTTTGCACAGCTTTTTTTCTCTTCACTTAAAATTGCTTATGCCAAGATTGTCATGTGGCCAACACTCTCACTTATTTAAATCTTTTTTTCAATTATTTTTTTAGGGCTCAAATAGCACTCTACTTCCAATACTCTATTTATCACTGCAATTTACTCCTGTGTCTAATATTCCTGAACTCTCTTTATATCTTTTCTTACAAAATAGTATCTTCAAATTATATCCAATTGATTATGTCCAGTTACTACTTATTACATATTTCCCACTAGTGGGAGATAAACTCCATGAAGGCAGCCATGCTTGTCTTGTTCACAAGTACAGGCTGAGTTCCTTCCATAGTTCCTGGCATACAGTGGGTACTCACAAAATATTGTTTGAATTAATGCTGCTGTAAACGATAATACATTTATTTGTATGTACTATCGGAAAAGGCTTCATTTAGGTTTCCACTTCTTATTTTGCATAACTTGCACCCATCACCTGTCATAATGTCTTGTTCTATAAAATAATAATGTTTTATGCTTTCTTTTCTTTTACCTGACTTAAATTTTGTTACTTGTTTTTCTACAAACTTTTTTTTTTTAAAAAAAAGAGTAACATTGCTCTCTAAAATATACATAATATTAATACGTTGAAGTCACTTACAATTTATATTACAACTTCTTATGCTCTTAAAAATGTTAGGGCTGTATATTCTAAGATTGTGAGTTTATTTACAGATGTAAGGGTTGAGAGGTCTGAGGCACTTTACATACTTATATATAATGCAAGTATTGTTAATATATTATTATACTATATAAGTATATATACATATATTGGTAATATTAACATATATATTAAAGTATACTCATAGGAAAACCATTTTATCTGTAGTATTATGCTGGGTATCTAGTTGAGAAGAAATCTGCAAGTATGCTTCCATTCATAAATTCAATATAAGTGTATTGAGTACCTACAAAGTAGCAGATATTGGTCTATGGTATAAGGATTTAGAAGAATATAAGACAAGAAGGATTGGATTCTGCATGAAACTTTTATTTGGAAGTTTTAAAATAAAATTATTTACAAAAGAATGGAAATTTTATTACAATGAAATAAAAAATAAAATAGGAATAATCAATTGTTACATTTTTTTTCAAAGTAGAAATGGCTAACACTTCATTTACATCCACCTAAGGGAATACACTATTAATAGATGGGTTTAATGTAAAATATTAAATATATATGCACATTTTGTTACAGTAAAACGACATAATGTGTTTAGGTCTTTGCAGTTATTCTAGTTCCTGTTTACAAACTTAAACTTTTTTTTCTGAGACTTCAGAATTATGCTGCCTACTGCTCAATGCTTAAAAGCAGTTGTTTCATATATTTTGTTTAGTTTATATTGATTTACATATGGAAGGTTATTCCAGTATTAATTATTCCATCATAGTGAGAAGTGGACTTATATGTAAAGCCATGTAAAGTACATATCATTTCATAGGAAGGTCTGAGACAGGACAGATCCCCAGTAACAAAGACCATGTGACAAGTGGTTGAACCTGTACAGACAAACAATGCTTAGTACTTACTTGAAATAGGATAATAGTTTTAAAAATGAAAATATTAGAATATTCAATATTATAACATTAAAATATAATATAAATTTTCATTTCCTGTATATTTCAGAATTTCTGAAGAGCATAACTTTAGAGATTTTTAAATGCCTAGAGAAGACCGTGCTGTCATAACACCATTTATCATAACATAGACGAACTAACTTTAAACCCAACTCATCACATGAGAGATCTAAAGTCCCCTTGGGTTCCAAACTGGTAAAAATGTTTCCTCCTTCTTGATGTATTCCTTGAATCTATATATTGCTATTTCTCTTTGCAGATTAATTAGAGAAGTAAGATCTACAAAGGCCCAGAGGTCAAATCAATGAAATAAGAACACTAATTTGTTTCACTGTGCCATATGGGTGAGTCATGATTAAGAGCAAGAAAATTACGGTTGAAACTATTCCCAGTGACAGTTTAACACCCAGAGGATTAAAACTTTAGATAAGACACTCTACAAAAGTAAGCAAATGATCTGGTCATTGAATAGTACATATAAGGTTGTAGGCTACAGGTATTGGCAAATGAATGGATGAGCCCACTAGTTTCTGAGAAATCACAGATCAGATACTATCACATTGCCCAATTCATAGTAGTCATGCAATACAGTGTTACTGATTATGAAATGAATGTAATTCTCTAGTCTAAAAAAACAAAGGACCAATGAGGGATATAAATCATAGTGTTTATAGTGTGCCATCTTGTGGCTATGGGCGCTGCCATCTTTGTGACAGAGTGATGGTTAATTTGCATATTATCCTCTTATGGGATAGGAGATATATCTCCAAAGTACAAGAAAAAAAATATTCATTTCTTAGTTATAACATCAGTTGTCTGGTAGTCTGTGGTAGTGTTAAAGTGAATAAAACACAGAACTTCTTTAAGTATTCTCCAAAATATGTACACTTTTTATAATTTGCTTTTCTACTCTCTTTTCCTTATATACTGACCTAGGGCAACATATTTTTATTGCCTAACTTCATATTTATATTCTTGTATAATTCAGGAGACAAAGAGATGGACTATACACATTTTAAGATACATTTGTATCATATTTCCAAGAATGAAAGAGAAAACCAAATTATGGAAATGGCAGAGAAACTAAACCTTTTCAACTATATTCAGATCCTCATATAAGCTTTTATTTTTAGCTAAGTGAAATGAATTTTTATGTTAAAATTTCAAAATTTGAAATTAAACACCAACACTATTATAATATCATTTGAAATACACCAGATGCTTATTTTGATAGTTTTATTTAAACTTGATTACTCATGGACATTATAACTTTCTAATTTGACTTTCAATGAACTGCAAAATTCCCATAGAGATATTTCAAATTGACAAGTCAACTTTTTTCTAGATATCTTATCACACACAGTACAGCAACTGAAAGCACAGATATTTAATATATTAATCCCTCTACAACTGTTCAGCCTATACAGTACTTGTTACAGAGAAGAATGTTAGAGGAACTGAGGAAGAATTTAGAGAACTAGAATGGGACATCATTTGGCCTAGGACAGTGGTCAGCAAACTGTGGCTCAAGAGCCACATGCAGCTCTTTGGCCCCTTGAGTTTTTAGCAAAGGCCAGCTTAGGAGTACCCTAATTAACTGAATAGCAATGTACCTACTTATATAGTTTAAGTTTTAAAAATTTGGGTCTCAAAAGAAATTTCAGCCGAAACTGGTTTTGCTCAGTGGATAGAGAGTCAGCCTGCGAACTGAAGGGTCCCAGGTTCGATTCCTATCAAGGGTATGTACCTTGGTTGCGGGCACATCCCTAGTGAGAGGTGTGCAAGAGGCAGCTGATCAATGATTCTCTCTCATCGATGTTTCAAACTCTGTAAAAAAAAAATCAATAAAATGTATTAAAAAAAAGAAAAAGAAATTTCAACCATTGAACTATTACATTCACAGATTCAGTTTGATACACATATTATGGAACTCTGGAACCTAATGAATGATAGCTTGCAAGTTTTAAGGGAATTCTGGTAAATTTGGACAATTTCAGCTTTTAGCTTAGCAGTGAATACTTATAATGTGTTCTCCAACCCTGGGGCAGGCAGCTCCACATAATTGCCTGGAGCAGCTTGCTCACAGGTTGAGAAAACCAGCATGGGCAATAAGGAGACTGTTCTCTAAGTACTGAGGGTGCTCTGATGCCTGATTGGTACCTCTGATCTCAGGGGTGCAGACAAAAGGGCAGGGGCAGTTATTGCTGCATCTTTCCTTTTAATTGCAAGCTCCTCTCCCCCACCCACCTCCAGACAGCTGAAGTGACATTCTGGGGATTTATAAGGCTAGTGTCTTTTCACTCTTTATTTTCTTTTCTGTCTTTTTTTTTTTGGAGTTGGGCATTAAAGAAGAGAATATTCCAAAGCAACCACTTATAAGGGAGATATTAGAAAAACTACATGGAAACCAGGGAAAAGTGCAGGCTCTGTAAAGACCTGAAGGTGCCATAAGTCTTTACCATAGCTGATTTTTAGCCCAGAGGCAACCTACATCAATAAAAACAATACATAACAAAAGCCAGCAAACCCTAAGGAGGGGAGACTATCTGCTTTCCAGAAATACCATATCATTAAGTTCAAACGTCTAAATTTTAATAAAAAGCATAAGACATATAAAGAAACAGTAAAGTATGTACTATTCAAAGGTAAAAAAAAATGAACCAAGATAAATTGTATATAAGAAAAACTTGATAGCAGAGCTTCTAGATAGACCTTAAAACAACTATCAATATTATAAAGATGTTCAAAGGACTAACAGAAAACCTGGAGAATGTCAAGAAAGCAATTATGAACAAAATAGATATATATAATGATTGATAGATAGATGGATAGATAGATAGATGATAGACAGATAGAGAGGCCAGATTATTATGATCTCTGAACACATAATAATCTGGCCACTCAGTATATTTGTATCTCAAATGGGTACCAAAAGTATTCTAGACTTTTGCTGGAGATCAACCACCTATTTGCCCTGAGCTTTCTATTAGCCAGTGCAAAGGGGAAAACTGATCAGGTGCATGATTTTTAGTATCTTTGATATCAAATAAAAGAGGTACTCAAGAGAAGTACACTGAGTGGCCAGATTATTATGCATTCAGAGATCATAGTAATCTGGCCACTCAATGTATATGTTTGTTCAAATGGATGTATTCATACATACATATAGTCACTTTGTGATCATAGTTTTCAATAATGATAAAGAGACAACACTTTTAACTGAAATGGAGAATATTTTTCGATATACATTTGACTTGCAAATCTCTTATCATCCAAATAATCATTTTTCTATGTGAATAGCCACATATCCAAATAAGCAAAAATTAGTTCTTTGGTTGCCCTAGATTTATATCTTTAAAATGTGTGTATGTGATATTGTTCTATAATATCAATTTATATAATGAGATAATCATTATTATTTAAAGGAAAAGTAGACTAAAATCTATAATGACATTGTTACTACTTCTTCCATAAATTTTTGCTAGACCAATTCAGTGAACTACTATTTTGAATATATTGCGTACCCTACATGTACATGTATATTTGTGAGACTGTTTTAGCTCAGTAAACCAATATTTTCTTCTCTTAAGAAATACTGATTATAGCTGCTAAAATAACTTAATATTTTAATTTATTACTAAATTAATACTAGTTATAAGATTAGAGTTCCTACCATCATATCATAGTCTTATATCCAAAAGAGGGATAGAGACAAAAATGAATTTTATTTTCTATATAAGACTCTCCTTTTTTCCCCATGTGTTTTTTATCTTGAATAAAATCTTTTGCAGAATTTCTTAGAACTCATTCAACTTGGTCACAAATACCTTGCCATTTGTGACTAAAATATATCAAAAGATAATGGGCTAATGAGTTCAGACTAGTAATATTTCTTTCTCATTTTGAAGAAAAGGTTAACATGTTATTTAAAATATTGGGTTGAAAATGAAGGGAATAGAGTAAAATTGAAAGTCATTTTATATTTAATAAATTATGAATCCAGAGACAATCATTCTTCTCACCTACATGAGCCCAAATACTTTAATCTTAGTGGCAGGTAAATATAAATAGTTAATTAGACATTTAAAACTTTCAGACATATTTCTATTTATCATCACAATTTGTGAGGATAAAGGATTTTAATATCATTTTATTTCCATGTGGCAACATATTGAATTGTAAACCACAGAGTCTTCCAACTTAACCATTACTGAAAACTAGAGGATAAAGCATGGTTCTAATTCTTTAACATAATGTTATATAATTCAAGAATAAAAAAAGCTTAACATTGGTTTTTAGAGGCAGTCAATAATTAAAATATTATTTTGAAAAATAATATTTCTACCAAGGCAGATATCAGGAATTAAGTTTAGTTAAAGCCATTTTCCAAAGAGTTATGGCATTTCTTTACAATATTGTACATTTTAATAAAGGTATTGAAGAAAGAGACTAAGATAGAGAAATTACAGTACCTTAATCAATGTCACAAACTATATCACAGGTAGAGCTGATATGAAAATCTAGGCAAGATTCATTTTTTTATTTTTTTTAGTTTTGTATTAGAATCTTTTCTTCACCAGTATAATAGAACATTTTGGTTTTGCTATTAATTGGGAAAGAAAATAGACAAATAATATAAAAATACCTATTGTTTTATCTTTTCAATTACCATTACCCCCTAACATTTGTTGAAAATCTTCAAAAAATGCTTGGATTTTTAAAACACTACATTCATCCATCTGGCATAGCTCAGTGGTTAAGCATCGACCTATGAACCAGGAAGTCATGGTTCAAGTCCAGGTTAAGGCACATGCCCAGATTGCAGGCTCAATCTGCAAGAGGGGTGTGCAGGAGGCAACCAATCAATGATTCTCATCATGGATGTGACTATCTCTCTCCCTCTCTGAAAGCAATAAAAATATATTTTAAAAAATAAAACACTAATTCATATTAGAAATGTAGATTCATGGACCCAACCTTGACCTATACAGAACCTGAATATCTGGAGGTGAGTCAGGAAATTATTTTAGCTCATTCTCCCTGAGATTATTAGGCATAGTAAAGTCTCTGAGGAACACCACATCTCCTATTGTATCCACAAGCTAATTTCTTGATCTTTTAATGAAAATTTACAAGAATTTTCTTGGATTGTAACACTAGTATAATCTTAATATAGGGTGAAGGTCATTATCATGAGATGGTTAAATATTGTATATTATTTCTATTGTAGATTAAAGAATAGAAGACATAGGAATTTCAATAAAATCAGTTAATTTGAGAATAGCTAGAGATGTAATTATTTTCATATATCATGAAACATAATTTATGTAATTATTATACAAATGGCTGTGCATATATAATATAAAATATATGTACTATCCTATCTATTATAATAAAAGAGTAATATGCAAATTAACCATCACTCTGCTACACCCACAAGCCACATCCACAAGCCAATCAGGAGAAAATATGCAAATAAACCCAAACAAGATGGCTATGGCCAAAGAGAACAGGAGGGAGGCTTGGGTTTCCCTGGCAATGGAGGAAGCCAAGCTTTCCCCCTACCCTTGTTGGCCTAGGCCTCCACTCAAGGCTACAAAGTTTCAATGATAGAAGATCCATAAATCCAAACAGAAATGATGGCAGCCATGGAGCTGGAAAGAGCAGGAGGGTAGGGTTGACCCAGTAATGGAGGAAGACAAGTTTTATGCATACCTTGGCTAGCCCAGACCTCCACTTAAGGCTACAAAGTTTCAATTGTAGAAGATACATAAGTCCTAAAAGAAATGGCTGTCGCCACTGTGCAAACAGAAGTCTTGGCTCCACTCCAGGCTACAAAGTTTCAATTGTAGAAGATAAATAAATTCCAGATACCCAGGCCTCCACTTGGGCTGCCAGGGGGTGTGGCATGCCTGCAAACCACCACAGGCCACTCACCCAGGCTGCCCCATGGCCCAAGGGAACCACCACCCTGATCCAGGACACCCTTCAGGGCAAACCAGCCAGCCCCCACCCATGCACCAGGCCTCTATCCTCTCTAATAAAATAATAATATGCAGATTTACCATCACTCCAACACACAAGATGGCTGCCCCAAAGTGGTCAAAGATCCTGCCCCTATGTGGACACAAGATGGCCACCACAAGATGGCCAGCAGGGGAGGGCAGTTGGGAGGGACCAGGTCTGCAAGGGAGGGCAGTTGTTCGCAATCAAGCCTGCAGGGGAGAGCAGTTAGGGGTGACCAGGCCTACAGGGAAGGGCAGTTGGGGGAAAAAAGGCAGGCAGGGGAGCAGTTAGGCATAAATCAGGTTGGCAGGGGAGTGGTTAGGGGGTGATCAGGCTGGCAGGCAAAAGTGGTTAGGGGCAATCAGGAAGGCAGTAAGGTGAACAGTTGGGATCCAGCAGTCCTGGATTGTAAGAGGGATATCTGACTGCCCATTTAGGTCTGATTTTCGCAATTTGAGACCCTTCGAGAGAGCCAGAGAGCAAGTTTCAGCCTGAACCCCACAGGCCAGGCCAAGGTACCCCATAAGTACACAAATACTTGCACTGTGCCTCTAGTATGCATATAAGATCTTGGTTAATCTCTTTCCTCCCTTTCCCCTCCCTCATTCCCTATGAGTTTCATTAGTCTGTTTCACATTTCTATGGCTGTGGTTTCTGCTCCTAAGTTGAGCAACTGCCTCCTGGTTGGTTGATCACTTAGGCTATTATATATATATATATATATATATATATATATATATATATATAGAGAGAGAGAGAGAGAGAGAGAGAGAGAGAGAGAGAGAGAGAGAGAGATTTAATTCACATACAATTTGTTCATTCATCAATTGATGAATATTTGGGTTCTTTTAAATATGTGGCTATGTGAATTAAACTGTCACAAATGTTAATGTATAGAGATCTTATTGTGAACATATGTGTGTTTCTCTTGGACATATATCTAAGAGTAATATTGCTGGGCCGAATACTAAGAGTACATTAAACTTTAAGAAATTATCAAATTATTTTCTAAAGTGAATTATTCACTTTGTATTCTCACCCACAATATATGAGAGTTCCCTTTGAAAACTATTCTTGGCATCCTTTTTATTGTAAGGTTTGATTTTTGTTTCTGTTTATCTTTGCTTTTGCTTTTTATTTTCCCTATTCTATTAGCTACTTGATAGTCTAATAAGCTATATAGTTAGAATTTCCCAAATGACCAATAATATTGAGCATCTTTTCATGTGTTTAGTTGCTTTTGCTATTTATTTAAACATTTAAGCCATTTAAAATGTTGTTATATATTTTTGCTCATTTAAAAAATTCTCTATTTTTTTCCTCTTAGCTTATGTGTGCTTTCTTTATATATTATAAGCACATGTCCTTTCTCAAAATACAGTTTTGAATTTTTCTCCAGTCTGTTGTCTTTTTAATCATTTTCTTTATAAGGTGTTTGAAGAATAAAAGTTTTTGTTATTCATGAAGTCTAAGTTATTATTTTATTTTATAGTTTATGCTTTTGGTCCTACCTACAAAATATTTAACTCAGCCCAAAGATTTTATCATATGTTTTTAAAATCCTATTTTTTTCAGATGTTAAATTTAGATCTATAGGGATTAAAGTGGAGGTTGATTTTTATATTTTTCTCAGGCTTATCCAGGTGATCCAGTATAAATTTTTTAAGTTTGCTCTAAGCTATACATTTATTTTATTGATCTATTAGTTTATCCGTACACCAATTTCACATTGTCTTTATTGGACTGGTTTTCAAACTTGCTAAGCTTACTTATTGTTAGTGGCTCTTTGTGTATTCTTTATAATTTTCTAGACTTATTATGATGTTTAATTATAGACAATTATATATGTATAGCCATGTAACCTGAAATATTGATAGGTTTTAGGCATTAAGATTTAGAAATTTTTGGGTTTGTTGTTTTCAACCATAACCTTTCAACAGGAAAGCAAAAATAGTTAAAATATGTGGTTATCCTATATAATAAAAGGGTAATATGCAAATAGACCAAATGCAGAACTGAACAACCAATCAAACTGTAATATACTAATGATATGCTAAGGCTGCTCAATGGCTATGATGTGCACTGATTATCAGGGGCAGATGCTCTGACCAGTAGGTTAACTTGCCAATCAGAACTGGACACACCCTGGAGTCCGCCTACAGTCCCTCTCTGGCCCAATCATGCACTGGTGGGGGTCCCTCAACCAGGCATGCATACTCTCGCAATCCAGAACCCCTCGGGAGATATTAGAGTGCTGGTTTCATCCTGATCCTGCAGGCCACTCCCCTTGGGAGGGCATCAGACATAGGCTCATGGCTGGTGAGCACTGCTGTGGTAGTGTGAACCTCCCCTGATCAGGACTGATTGGGCACGAGCCCACAGCAGGCACAGTGGGGCAGGGATGAGCGGGAGCAGCAGGTAGGAGCTGCAGGTGGTCTTGGACTGTGTGTTTCGGCACGATCCCTGCAGGCCATCCAGAGGGACCCCACCCCTGCACAAATTCATGCACCAGGCCTCTAGTCATGGACATAATATAAAAGAGCTAACCGAAAGCTAACAGCAGCAAGATAAGAGCACTAAAAGAATATTATAAATTGAAGAGGAATAGAGAATATGAATCTCTGGAGGAACATAAAATACATAAGTTAAACACCTTTCACTCAAAGTATTATGATAGACTGAAAATATTTCAAATTGTGTTACAGTATATCCTTTGAATATTTATAAATATTTAATGTGTATAACTATATCTATGTAATTACCTTTTTGTGATGGTTTAGGAGTAACTATTACTATAAGAATAGAGATGACCCAATAGATTTATTTCAGATTACCTCTTTTTATTAATTTCAAAATTATCACATTTATTCAATTACATTTTCTTTTATAACATTCTTATATTTCCATGCTATTGGCATTCTGACTCTAATTTCATACCTTCTTTCTCTCTTCTTTTTTAGATTTCATAAAAGCAGAAAAAAAGAAATGGGCTTTCTAAAACTGCCATTTGCATAGAAGAAATGGCAGAAGAAATTACATTCAAATTATATGCTCAAAACTTATCTTCACCAAATTACAGCACTTAAACAAATCACTTACTTTCTTCAGGTTTCTGCTATTATATTTTTTAACATGAAAGTGCCAGTAAGTTATTATTGAATCAATGAAGTTATAGCAAGAACTACAGAACACACTCAAATTGGGTAAGTCAAAAGAGTTTAATACTTTGGATAGTTGCCAAGTTATCAGTAGAGTAGATAGATACCCAAAGTATCCCATGACAAGTAATAAGGGGGTGAGGAACAGTTAGGACTAAAGAGACTAGATGACATAGCAGATTTGGAAACTAAGAGATCTTGAGTGAAGACGACTAGATGACTACCTAATAGAAATCAGGAATGTGCCATTGAGTCCATAGTCACAATAGATGGAGATCCAGACAAATATCAGCCCCACTTCACTCCTCACCTCTCTGCCTGCCTGCAGTTGCTTGCTAACTCCAACACTTAATAGGATGAGACCTGGGCAATTTACTTAACCTCTTTAAGGCCTTAGGTCTTCTTTATTAAAAAATATATTTTATTGATTTTTTAAAAATATATATATTTTATTGATTTTTTTACAGAGAGGAAGGGAGAGGGATACAGAGCTAGAAACATCAATGAGAGAGAAATATTGACTAGCTGCCTCCTGTACACCCCCTTTCGGGGATGTGCCCACAATCAAGGTGCATGCCCTTGACCAGAATTGAACATGGGACCCTTCAATCTGCAGGCCAACACTCTATCCACTGAGCCAAACCTATTAGGGCAAGGCCTTAGTTCTTTATTATAAGTTTATTGTGAGTTAGTTTTAAATATCTGCAAATCATTAACACTATGTTTGGCCTTTAATAAGAGCTCAGAAAGTGTTGATCACAGTTTTCATTAGTGTTATGATCACATGCTTGCTAGTTATGTGGAATTAATTCAGAAAAAAAAAAGTAAAATTGTCATGGTAGGGCAAAATATTTAAAAAGAAGTGCTAAATATTTAGAAATATATTAGTTTATTCAGCATTGAGTAACTAATACATGTTGGAAACTTTTCTAGACATTGCACATAGTCTGTGGCAGTGGGCACACATTAAATTAAAATTCAAGATGGTATATGGCAGAATTGAATTTTGAACAAAGGCAGTTAAACTGGAATGTAAAAGAATCAATTTCCTATTTTTCTAAGATAGCTGCAGAAGTAGCTTATATGATGAATATAATGGTTAATGAGTGGCTTGGAAAAATCAGTTAGCAAAATATATGACAATCAAGTCACATTCCTCTCAAACAAGAGAGCAAATCGTTGGCTATCCCCAATTTGAGAGCCAACATCTGGAAAGAAAAAAGCACAGAAAAAAATTAATCAAAGCAATAGTGTCATATATTTTTGAAGTGTAGTTTTTCCTTCTGAATTTTTAAAGCTGTTCTATTGCCTTGAGATTTTCACACAAAATGAATTCTTATGAAAAGTAAGATATAATTCTTGGTTTCTTTTGTGAGCTATATTGATGGGGAAGATACAGTTATATTGATATTGCTTTTTTTTTTTTTTTTACAAATCTCTCATTTGAACATTTTACACATTTATGTAATATAGGATTTATAAAAGAGATATCTACACTAATAAAAAAGAAAGATGCTAGTTGACCATACCTCGCTATGCTGACAGCCAATTAGGAGTGATATGCAAATAAACCCAACAAATATGGTGGGTAAATTTGTGTATGCAGGCTGGGGTGGCCAGCACCTGATGCCCTCCACAGTATCCAAGCAGTGACTGGGACCGGGCAGGCATGGTGGCAGTGCCTGATGTTGCCTGTGGGGTCTAGGCGGTGATTGGGACAGGGCAGGCCTGACAGGCAGCACCTGACAACACCCGTGGGGTCCAGGTGGCTATCACGACAGGGCAGGATGGGGTGGCCAGGGTCTCCGGGATCACTGTCTGCCCCTGGGCAGCCTGAGGACACTGATGGAGCAGTCCTGGGTTGAACATTTCAGTGAAAATGGGATGCCTGTGCCCCACACCACTGTGCTCCATCCCCGGTGAGGAGAGGGAAGTGGGCAGCTAAGAGCCACTGGGGCTCCAAAGGGACTGGGAGCAACCTGCAGGCGTGTTATCAGGAAGAGATGCTGAACCATGAGGATACAGAGGGCTGGCTGACGGAGGCACGCAAAGGTGCAGATGAGATGGCTCTTGCTGGCACTGAGCTTAAAGAGTGCATCAACAGCCTGATGGACGAAATCACCTTTCTGAAAAAGGCGCACGAAGAGGAGATCGCCCAGCTATGGGCACAGATCCAGTACGCTCAGATCTCCGTGGAGATGGACGTGTTCTCCAAGTTCATCCTCTCCGCTATGCTCAAGGACATCCACAATCAGTAGGAGAAGCTGGCTGCCGAGAACATGCAGAATGCTGAGGGATGGTGCAAGAGCCGCTTCACGGTGCTGACTGAGAGCCCTGCCGAGAACATCTACGCGGTGGGCACTGCCAAGGATGAGGTGTCCGAGAGCTGCTGCCTGCTCAAGACCAAGATTCTGCAGATGGGAGCAAGATGGGGCATGAACAAAATGCTGGGAAAGCAGCTGCAAGAGCTGGAGGACAAGCAGAACGCGGACGTTAATGCTATGCAGGTCACAATCAACCAATTAGAGAATGAGTTGAGAACTACAGAGAATGAAATAGCACAATATTTAAAAGAATATCAGGACCTCCTCAATGTGGAGATAGCTTTGGACATTGACATTGCAGCTTACAGGAAACTCTTGGAAGGTGAGGAGACCTGCCTCAGTTTCACCAGCATGGGAAGCATAGTTAGCAACTACTCCCAGAGTTCCCAGGTCTTTGGTCAATATGCCTAAGGTGGTCTACAGACCAGCTCCTACTTGATGTCTGCTCGCTCCTCCCCTTCTTAATACACCAGCCACGTCCAGGAGGAGCAGATTGAGGTGGATGAAACCATCGAGGCTGCAAAAGCCGAGGAAGCTAAGGATGAACCACCCCCTCTGAAGGAGAAGCTGAAGAGGAGGAGAAGGAGAAGGAAGAGTCTGAGGAAGAGGAAGAAGTGCCAAAGAAGAATTTGAGGACACAAAGGAGGAAGAAGGAGGTGAAGGTGAAAGAGAAGATGCCCAAGAAGCTGAGGACTTGAAGAAAAATGAAGGTGCTGGGGTGGAGCAAGCAACCAAAAAGAAAGATTGAGCCCCTCTTTCCTTAATTATTTCAGGAACAGTCCTCCCGAAACTACGTCACCCCATCACCAACCAAGCATTTGAGTTCCCAATACTATATGAATTAAGAAGTCAATATATTTAACATTCTGAGGTGACTCAGGTTGGACATTAAATGGCGTGCTATGACTTTTCTCCTTATGCAGAGTGACTTCCTGGCTTGTTGCCAGCCTGTGCAGGTTCATGCTTATGAGTCCAGGATGTATGACAATGTGAATAATTCTGATGTTTACAATAAAAACACATGAATACATGAATTCACTAATGTTAATGTTAAACTTCATGGGAAAAAATAGTCCTTTGAAACTTTGGAGGTTAGAAATTAAAGACCTCAAATCATGTGCAATAAACAAATCATGTGCATAAAGTTACACTGAATGACAATAATAATAATAATAATAATAATACATTAGGGGCCAGGAAACATTCAAAGAACTGAGTAACCATTCCCAAATTAGGAAGGGAAGTCACAGGGTGTATATTATTGCTATGAATACAGTATTTCCTACTACTTACAACATATACATGTAATGCATTAGATGCCTTCCTATATTGCATGAAATATGTATTCTCATAGAGTAATACTGGTAGATATGTTATAGTTATGGAAGTATTTCATATCCTATCTATATTAATAAAAGGATAATATGCTAATTTTAATCACCTGTAAGTATTGTAAATAAAAGTATTCATTGAAACTGGGGGAAAATAAATAAAAAATGTAAAATACTAAAAAAAAAAAAAAAAAAAAAAAAGGTAATATGCTAATTAGACCATGAGATCTATTGGATAGCCTTCTAGACAAAGCATGGTGGTGGGGCTGAGGCAGAGGCAGAGGCGATTAGGGGTGATCATGTCGCGACCTGCGGGGCAACAACAGGGGCACGCAGGAACCACCTAAGAGAATGAACAAACAAGGAATGCGAAAGAATGGAGGCAAGACAAGGTTCTGATCAAGCCCCGAACTTTATTCTCTGAAATGGCTGTATTTATACAGCAGAAACAAAGGGGGTCAGGGTTGCCTATGCAGGGGGGTCTTTGGTATCTGGCAACACAGGATTGGCTAACTGCCAGGGGCGGTGTGACATTCCAAGGTGCAACATTCCAAGGCTGGGCTATCTAGGGGGGGAGGATCAGGAAGGGGAAGTGGCAGGAAGATGCTAAGCAGAAAGATGCTAAGCTGCAGGTTAATCTTTATCTTCTGGCCAAGCCCTCAGGGCACCGCATAACTTCTGCTAGAAGGAACTTAATTCTATTTCCTTAAGACTGAGTTGCTTGCCTCAACTCTGCTGGCTCCCAACAGTGATCAGGCCAGGAAGGGAGGACAGTTGGGGGTGATCAGGCTGGTGGGGGAGTGCAGTTAGAGGTAAACAGGCCAGCAGGCAAAGTAGAGGTGATCAAGCAGCCATGCAGGTGAGTGGTTAGGAACCAACAGTCCTGACTTGCGAGGGGGTTGTCTGGCTCTCAGTTTAGGCTAGATCCCACAGGAGTCCCAGATCGAAGAGGATGCAGGCCAGGCTGAGGCACACCCCACCTCCCTGTACATGAATTTTGTGCACCGGGCCACTAGTACTATAAATGGAATTTACATGTAGTAATTTATGAAATGTTACAATGTCATTAAAGGGAAATACTGATTAGATGATACAGCATAAATTAGTTTTATGTAGTGTGGAATAGTGAAAGTGAAGAAGTAGCTTGATATAATCAAGGATTTTATGTATCGCTGGTGCTTCAGGGATATAGCCTGTTGGGTTTAAATACATGGATCCTCGAGCCAGATTGTGGGATCTGAGCCGTGGCTAGACAACATGCAGCCTATGCATGACCAACTGGAACCAGTCACTCAACCTGGCTGAACCTCAGCTTTTTCATCACTAAAATTAGAGTCATGGTCAGGGAAGACATAATGTAAAATACACATGAGTGTTCTTAAATATTCAATTTAAAACCATGGTTGATCTTATTATTGTTGTTATTGGTGTAAATAGTATACTATCCTTAAATATCAAAGATTATGGAGACCCTCACACCATTTTACATACTATCTCACCCTCTGTCACTCACTGGCTTTGTTTACACAGGCAGGTCACATAACCCTTAAAGAATGTCTCTTCATCTGTGAGGGATTGATAACTTTAGTATCCTTCAACCTGTCAAACTCTCTAATGATTAAAAACTAAAATGAAAGCGAGACTCTTTATCCTCATCATTGTTGATATTTTGAGAGGAATTTGTAAAGAAGCTGTAAATCTGGGAAGACATCTAAATGCTCACGGAAGCTGGCAAATCCATTTGGACTGGACTTTCTGTTCAAAATAAACTCTAACGCTCTGGCTATTTGTATCATGTTATACATCTAGTGATGGATGACCACTGTTAAATGGTAATGCCTTCATGCTTACACACACACACACACACACACACACACACACACACACTATACACACATGCACGCACCCACATATGTATACAAACACATACACAAACGTCGCGATTGTTTTATCTTTGCTGACTTGGGAGGTTTTGTAGAACTTGCCATATTAGAACTGAGAAGCTAAAGGTAAAATGTAACAGTTTGTCACAATTATGTTTCATATTGGCAGGTGTTCTGAACTTTCTGTTTGATAACTAGACATATAAATTTCAGTTCTTAAAGCTTTGCAGCCAATTTAAGGGCTCATTTATTTCACTGACAGCAAGATATATGTACAGCCTGGCATACAGGATGTCTGGGGCCAAAATCGGCACTTTGTTGCTTGCTTGTCTCACAGGGAGTAAATAGTAGCAATTTTTCAGCACAGGCATACTAGCACAAGGTGTTTAGCAAATAAATGAGCATAAGATGACCTGTGGTGTCCTGAAATTACTAAAATTCATGAATAATAAAATGATCTATAGATTGTTAGCAGAGGGCTACAGCACAGGCTAATTTGCAGCCAGTGAAGCTTTGCAGGATAATTTATAACTTTTGAAAATTTAATGACTTCATCAATTTTTACCTATTTTTTAGCAATATAATCCCCCCAATATGACTTTCAGCTGTGATTTCCTTGTAAGAAAATATCTAAGATACATGCATGTCTAGGTGATTAAAATTAAGGTTACTTCATTTAGATTTCTTGATTATTTTATATAGTTCAGAAAATTATAGAGGGGAAATTTAGACTCCATGTGTTTTGTTCTAATAAGGTATTTTTATGAAAAGAAGCCTGGTATATATAACAAATTACGTAGCTTGATGCCATTAGTTCAGAGGCATACCGTTTCACTTTTAAAAACTGAGCTTTTCACTTTAAATCCAAGTATCAACACCAATTTTTTTTTTAATTTACAAATGTCATAGAAAAAATCTTTGAACAACAACAACTATATATAAATGCCTTTTTATACTCAAATCACTTGGGGGAAAGTATTGCTTGAACTTTAGTTTTATGTTCTCTAACCTAAAATCAAATGTATATATTTTTAAATTTCAAAATTTATCTGCATGTTTTTCTCTTATAATATTTACATTTTACTAGTAAATTAATTTTCTTAGATTGATCATTTGTTTGTATTTAGACTGTGCCTAATAATGCTATTTTTCTCAAATTTTATGATGTTTGAAATTAAAAACTTTTTGTCACATATAAGAATGATGAAACTCTTTTTATAAAATATATTCTATTGATTTTTTTACAGAGAGGAAGGGAGAGGGATAGAAAGTTAGAAATATTGATGGGAGAGAATCATTGATAAGCTACCTGCTGCACACACCCTACTGGGAATGTGTCCACAACAGAGGTACATGCCCTTGACTAGAATCGAACCTGGGACCTTTCAGTCCACAGGCCAAAACTCCATCCTCTGAGCCAAACCAGTTAGGGTTGATATAACTGAGCCAAACCAGTTAAGGATGATATAACTCTAGATAGACATAGACACATTGCTTAGATTAATATAAATATTGTAGCCTCTTTTCTTTGAGGATGGTCTGGCTATCACCAAAAACCAAACCTATTTCCTGACAATGTCTAAACATTTAGTAAACAGCTGGATTATATAGGTATAATAAAAATGGAAAATAAAACTATTTTCATCCATGTTATACTATAAATCAAGAAGTATTGCAATTGCATTTGGAATAGTGGTATCATATAAATGTGGCATGTAAATCCTTTGGATTTTAGTGGCTTATTTTTATGACAATTTTATAACCTTTTTGCTATATTTATTTTGTTACTTATTTTTATTTATCATAGTTAAATAGAATGTATATTTATCCACAATGTTTTCTGCTTAAAGGTGTTTCTTTTGTTTCATAAAAATATTTTATTTCTATAAAACAAAAAGTAATTCAAATCATTTGTAGTCTTTTAATAATTTTTATTCTATTAAATAGAATCAGTACAATTCTAAATTACATGCTAAAGTTTAATAATTACAGATTTAATATATTTTGTATTAATATACACACAATTACTAATAATAGGGGGCTGCTACTATGACCTATAAACTATAGTATTTTACATATTATTTCATTAGTACCTCATGACTTTGCAATATGTGAATTAAGGCTGCAATGTCTATACCAGCTAATTTAGGCAAATAAGTAAACTTTTAAAGGCTCAAGATATATGGAATGAGAGAACAAACTTTTTAAAAAATATTTTTATTGATTTTAGAGAGGAAGGGAGAGGAAGAGAGATAGGAACATCAATGATGAGAGAGAATCATTGATCGGTTGCCTCCTGCATGTCCCTACTGGAGATCCAGCCTGTAATCCAGTCATGTGCCCTTGACCGGAATTGAACCTGGGACCCTTCAGTCCACAGGCTGACACTCTATTCACTGAACCAAGCCAGCTAGGGCAAGAACAAATATTTAAAACAAATACCATTCAAGGGGCAAACTCAGTGAGCACCAAAACTCCAATAGGCAAGTCCTGCTCAATAAGAGTGGCTCCTGCATAACAGCTCTCCCACTATTTCATCTGGTCCTCAGGACCAACTGACCGGGGGCTCAATTCCTCTCAGGCACACCAACAGCAATCAATGCTCAATAGCACAGTGAACACAGCCATGTCAGGGCACACCTAGAGTGACCAGCTTAGGTTACTCCGGAAGCTGAATCATTGAGCCCTACAGGACACATACTAAGCAATGCTACTCTACCAATTCCAGGTTACATAGAAGCTCTACTCAATACATACTGGTAGAAACAAACATAGAGAAGCAGCTAAAATGTGGAGATTAAAAAAAAAAAATCAAACATTTCACAAATGAAAGGGTCTGAGGATGTGGGAAGAGATTGGACAAAAATATTACACCTATGGATGAAGACAGTGGTGCGAGGTAAGGGCATGGAGTGGGGTGGGAAATTAGGTGAAGGGGAGCTATGGGGAAAGAAAAGAGAGGAACTCCTATAATAATCTGAACAATAAAGATATATTTTATTTTATTTTTTTAAAGAAAGAATAGGAGAAATGTCTGGGGGGGGGGGAGGGGGGAGGGGGAGGGGACACAGGAAACCACACACACGAAACAAAACAAAACAAAAACCTAAATGAAATATAAGCAAGAAAAATACCAAACAGTACAAAGATGCTCAAGGAACTTAAAAGCTTTAAGGAACTTAGTGAGAATTTCAAGGAAATTAGTGTGAATGTAAAAGACATGAAAAAGAACCACTCAGAAATGAAGGATTCAATAACTGAAATGAAGAATAAGTTTCAATGACTCAACAATAGAGCAGAAGATGCTGAGAATCAAATCAACAATTTAAATATGAGAAAGAAAATAAAACAACACTGATTAAAGAGCAAAAATGAATAAAAAATCTGAAGATAGTGTAAGATCCTCTGGGAGAATTTCAGACATACCAACATTTGCATCATGGGGGTGCCAGAAGGAAAAGACAGGGAGCAAGAAATTGAAAATTAATTTGAAGAAATAATGACAGAAAAATTCCCCTCCCTAGTGAAAGAGATAGACATGCACGTCCAGGAAGTGCAGAGAGTCCTAAACAAGATGAACCCAAAGAGGCCCACACCAAGACACATCATAATAAAAATGCCAATGGTTAAAGACAAAGAGAGAAATCTTAAAAGCAGCAAGAGAAAATCAGTTAGTTACCTATAAGGGAGCACCATAGAACTGTCAGCTGATTTCTCAACAAAAACTTTGCAGGCCAGAAGCGAGTGGCAAGAAATATTCAGAGTGATGAATAGCAAGAACCCACAACCAAGATTACTCTACCCAGCAAAACTATCATTTAGAATAGAAGAACAGATAAAGAGCTTCACAAACAAGAAAAAGCTAAAGTAGTTTATCACCACCAAACTGGTATTATATGAAATGTGGAAGGGTTTTCTTTAAGAAGAAGAAGATAAAGATAAAAAACATGAACAATAAAATGGCAATAAATACATATATGTCAATAATTGATAGTAAAGATAAACAAACAAGGAATCTAATGAACAAAATAAACTGATAAATAAAATAGAAGCAGAGGCATGGAACAGACTGAAGAATCTCAGAGGGAAGAGATTAACCAAGAACTTATTTGCATATATGAACTACCTGTGGACACAGACAATAGGGTGATGAAGCCCTGGGACTGGTTGGGATCCTAGTGGAGGAGGGCAATACGAAGTAAAAAGAGGCAGGGGCATCTGTAATACTCTCACCAATAAAGATATAAACATATGTATTTATCTAAGTTGTGTGTTCTTTCCAAAATAAAACGAATTGTTGCAGGACCCAGATGAAATAACTATTCACTATTTATTAACCTACTTTTTTTTTTTTTTTTTAACCACAACTTTTTTATCCACTTGTCTACTGATGGGCACTTGGTAACCTACTTTTTATACTTATTTTTCAGACATTTTATTACTTCTTTCAACTTTATTGTGCTTCCCCAAATTTCTGCTATCTCTTATACTACCATTTGGTATAATGGAAAGAATATGAGGAATATAGTGGTTTTATAATCTCATTTAGGTTCCTATTTAATTACACAGGCTTAAATTTTTTTCATCCATAAACATGACAAACCAATAAAAGTTATCATAGCAATCTTGGAATTGGTGAATACCATATAGTTCATTGATAGCCCTGAAGAACTTAAATTGTAATCTCCATGAAATAAAGAGATGACTGAGGATTAGAGAATCTAGATATAATTATTTTGCAAAGAATGTGAATAAATTACTAAAACAGAGGAAGAGGGAAAGAGAGAGGGAGGAAGGACAGGGACAAAGAGAGGGAAGGAGGGTAAGGGGGAAAGAAATTTATTTGAAAATAAAACAATTTCAAATTGAGTTAGAAATAAAACAATTTCAAAGTTATTTGCAGTTGACAAAAGTTATGCAGTATAAATGTGGCTTGTCAGAAAGGAATTTTAGAGCCAAGAAAATCAGAGTGAATTATTAACAGTCAGTAAGTTAGTTTGGATATTTATTTGCTCTGAGCTCATTGTTTTCATGGGCAAGCTGTGTCACTTTAAGGTTCTGAGCTGAGATGAATAAAAAAATGAAGAATGTAATTGAACAAGTAATACATTTTGAGAAGTGTCCTCTAGGAGTTATGAATATGATGATACACTAAAATGAAAATGTTTGGTGCAAAAGAAATGCTGTCACAATCAAGATGATATATAAGATACACTATCATCAAACATAATTTGATATGTGGAAACCCTTAAATTCTTACTAGTTCTTCCTGTCAGCAGTTTTCATTTTTCTTCTTTTTGTTGACTTATTATCCTATCAAATGAAGAAGGATATGCTAATTACCCTCGTGCCATCACAAAGATGGTGGAGCCCACAACCAATAAGGAGGAAATATGCTAATTACTGCCACGCCCTCAAAGATGGCAGTGCTCACAGCCACAAGATGGTGGCACTCAGTCTCCCAGCCCCCTAGATGCTTAGGGCCAGCCCCAGGTGCAGGCAAGCCTCAGATGGCGGCTGCCCAAGACTCAGGTAACTAGGGCCGGCTGAGGCTTGTGCTGCCAGCAGTGACAGCAGCAGAGGTTTGATGGGGACATCACCTTCCCCTGATAGCTGGGTCGCCTCCTGCCCCTGAGGGCTCCTGGACTGTGAGAGGGGGCAGGCCGGGCTGAGGGACTCCCTGCTCCAGTGCATGAATTTTCATTTATCAGACCTCTAGTTAAAATACATTTTTATTATATATTTAAAGCATGTTTGTGACTAGGAGAAAAAACAAAATTTTCTAAATTTCCTCAGATTGAGAGTGAGAAAGTGTGTGTGTGTGTGTGTGTGTGTGTGTGTGTGTGCATGTGTGTGTGTGTGTGTGTGTGAGAGAGAGAGAGAGAGAGAGAGAGAGACAGAGAGAGAGAGAAAGAGAGAGAGAGAGAGAGAGAGAGAGAGAGAGAGAGAGAGAGAGGGAGAGAGAGAGATCAATAAGAGAGAGACACATGAACTGGTTGCCTCCCACCTGCACCCCTCCACAACTCAAGTACAATACATGCCCTTGACCAGGAATCAAACTTGAGACCCTTCAGTGTGAGGGCCAATGTTCTAAACACTTAGCAACACCAGTCAGGGCATCTTATAACAGTATTTTTGCTGACATGTCTCCTTGGGCAAAGGAAATAAAGGAAAACATAAACAAATGGAATTATATTAAACTTAAAATTTCTGACCAGCACAAAAAAACTCAACAAAATTAAAAGGGAACATACTGTATGAGAGAACATATTTTCTAATAACACATCTGATAAGTAATTAATTTGCAAAATATAGAAAACGCTTATATAAATCAACACCAGGAAGACAAATAATCCAATTTAAAAATGGGCAAAGGACCTGAATAGGCACTTCTTCAAAGAGAACGTAGATGGCCAGTGGACATGAAAAAAATGCTCAACCTCATTAATTCACTATAAGCTGTGAATTAAAACCACATGAGATATAACTTCACATCTGCCAGAAAGTCTACCATAAATAAATCAACAAATAAATGCGTGAAGATGTGGAGAAAAGGGAATCCTAGTGCACTGTTGGCGGGAGTACAGACTCTGGCAGCCACTGTGGAGAACAGTATGGAGTTTCCTGAAAATTTTAAAAATGGTACTGCCCTTTGACCCAGTGTCCTATTTCTGGGAATATATCCTAAGAATCATGAAATGCCAATTCAAAAGAATATATACACCCTATGCTCATAGATGCATTATTTACAACAGCCAAGATCTGGAAGAATCCTAACTGCACATCAATAGATGAGTGGGTAAAAAAGCAGTGGCATATTTATACAATGGAATATTATGCATCAATAAAAAGAAGAAAATCTCACCCCTTGAGACAGCATGGATGACCAGGAGATTATTATACCAAGTGAAATAAACCAGTCAGAGAAAAATACCATATGATCTCACTTATATGTTGAATCTAATGAACAAAATAAACTGCCAAATGCAAAATAATTAAATTAGACTCATATATCACATGATTAACTCAATTGAGATTAAATGTTTAAATAATCCTATAAATCTCTTAGAAGAAAATTAGTTATAAATTCATATGTCCTTAGATTAAGAAATGTTTTATCAGAATGACCCCAAAGTACAAGAAACAAGAGACAAAATAAGTTGTACTTCAAAATTAAAACATTTCTGTGCTTCAAAAGACACTGCCAAGAAAGAAAAAAGAGAATCCATGAAATGACAGATGATATTTGAAATTATCACATATCATAAGGATCTAAATATTCAGAATATATGAAATTATCTTTTGACTCAACATTAAAAAGGTAAATTATAGAATTTTAAAAATTTGGCAGATTTTGACTAGACATTGTTATGAAAGCAGTATAAATGGCTAACAAACACAGAAAGGTTACCCCAGGGACATAAGAATCAAACTGCAATAAAATATCACTTCATACTCACTTAAACGGGGTGCCTGCTTCTCTTAAGATAGCTATAATATAAATGTAGGATGGCACAACTCCTTTGAAAAAACAGTGTGTTAGTTTCTCAAAATATTAAACACGGGTACATATAATCCTGTAATCCCACTCATAGGCATATAGTCAGATAATTTAAAACATATGTTCTCACCAATGTTATATGGATATTTATGGCAGCACTAGTCCTATAACTGAAAACTGGAGATAACCTGAATGTCCATCAAGAGTTGAATATACAATATAAACTAAATATGTTGTATCCAGAGAATGGCATTCAGCTACAACAAGAAATGAAGTGCTGACACATTGTATGCTATGGGAGAATCTTGAAAATATGCTAAGAGAAAAGAAGACAGACTGAAATGCCCACACAATGCATCACCCCATTCATATGAAATGTCCAGAATAGGTAAATCCAAAGAGACAGAAAGTAGATTAATGGTTGCCAATGTTGGGGATAAGGTATAATTGGAAGTGAATGTTAATTGGTAAAGTGTGTCCTTCTGGTGTGATTAAAATGTTCTGAACCAGATAATGGTATTGATTATACAAATATTGTTAATATATTAAAAGTTCCAAAACTACTGAAGCCCACTAACTCATGTACTTTTTAAAAAGTAAATTTTATAGTTTGTGATCCACATTTCAATTTTCAAATGTTGGAAAATACATTGCAGTGCAGTGTGTGTGTTTGTTTCTGTATGTACATGTGCATGTGTGTATTGTTCATGTGTATTACTAAAACCTGAGATCTGTTGATTTACACATGGAATTAGTTTACTCGGAGGTGTTGTGGAACCTGTGGAAATTAATGAGATTTCGAAGAGAAATATAAAGAAAATTTTAGAGATTGAAGGCATGGGCTTTGGGAAATGTCTATATCTCATAGGACAATAAAGGAAAGGAAGCAAGGAAACTGCTACTGAGAATCACTAGAGGATGTGCCATGATAGCCACCTACATGTATGAAGCTCAGTGAAGTATAATCAATATGGGAGATGTCCATATTCTAATTCAAATGTACACCTCTGTCTACCTCCTATATCATGAGCTTGTTTACAACACACAATTTGGTGAATTATTTATTCATTGAAGATTCCATTAATTTAGCACATATTTATAGTACATATGTTCTCTCCCAAGCAGTGTTCTATGCTCTAGAAATCCAGTTTTAAAGAAAAGAATATCTTCCCTTTATGGTGCTTACATTTCAGGGGAGGCAGACAGCCTTATCTTAAACACACAGCTGGTCCTCAAATAGCATCCTTTCATTTGATGTTGATGAAAAAAACAATTAACAGGTGGGGTCACTGTCCATGTAGTGTTTTCACATTCTTTCTGTATCTATGTGAGTTTTCTTTGGGTATTCTTTTCCTCCAAGATCCCAAAGATGTGCACGTTAGGTAAATTGTTGTGTCTGCTTTGTCCCAGTGTGTGTGTGTGTGTGTGTGGGGCGGGGGGAGCGGGGGAGTGAAGCACACTGCTATTGAAGAGGAGCTTCCCACTGTGCTCTCTGAGCTGCTGGGAGAGGCTCTGGCCACCTGTGACCCAGAACTGGAAGCAAGTTAGAAAAGATCTTTCTTACTTGTTTTTATTAGTCCTTTTAAATGTATGCATATCCCACGTTTATTTCAATCTTTAATATCAGAAGTATTTGGGTCTTTATTTAGAAGTCTGTTGATGATTTTGTTACCAGAATACACCATAGGAACTTAATTTTTGTTTATATCAATTAGTTTATGGCAAAATTGTTTTCTAAAATACGTTGTTTTGCTTAAAGTCACAGCTTTCAAGTACCTATTGATGACATTGAGGGCTTATTGTGTACAAAAAAATGTATACAGTGTTTAAGATGACAATACTATAAAGAAAAATAAGGGAAATGGTGAGGGGTATTGGGGACATCAGGGAGTAGAGTAGGGTTTTCATTTTATTTTAAGTTTAGTTTTAAATAAGTATAATTTTAAATACAGATTTTAGAATAGAGCTAACAAGAAAGACATATTTAAATAAACACCTATAGATCATGAGGGTGGAAAACATGTGAGCTTTTGAGGGAAGGCATAGGAACAGGTATATAAAAACTTTGAGGCCAGAGCATGCCTATAATATATACTAAGAACTTGGAATTAAAAAAAACAGATTCTACCTTTTACAAACTAATATTAATCTGAAAAACACTCTTCAAAGTACTACTTATACATTTAATGATACTAGAGGCCCAGTGCACAAAATCATGTGAGACCCAGATTCCTTACATCACAGGATGTAGCATAAAGTCCCACTAGAACCATGGGACCCAGCGTCAAGTCCCTCCTAGTGACTGGTCTTTGGTAGTTATGGCATCAGGACCACTGCATTTTTATTATATAGATGTAGGTTAATCTGTGGGGCACATATTTCATCAAAAATATCTTTTATAGTGGATATAGTTTTATGAAGAAGTATGAATATTACTTCATAAAATTTCTCATTATCCAGGGATGTTTAATTTTCACATATTCGTATTCTCTAAAACAGGGGTCCTCAAACTTTTTAAAGTGGGGGCCAGATCACGGTCCCTCAGAGAGCTGGAGGGCTGGACTATATGAACTACTAATTCCTACTGTAACACCTCGGCTGAGCTCACTGCCCAAAAAACCTGGCGGGCCGGATCAGACTCCTCTGCGGGCTGCATGTGGCCCGCGGGCCGTAGTTTGAAGACCCCTGCTCTAAAACGTTATGATTATTGAAAGCTTAGGTGTTTTTTATAGGTTCTCTCACTGTTTCTCTATCTGTCTTTCTTCTGAGAGAAAAAATGAGAAATACTTTATGCTATAGACCTTACAACATATGCCTACTTTATAGTCATGGTATTTAGATTTGTAATTTTCCATATCATCAAGTAATAGGATTGTACAATATGATTTAAAAATGAACATCATTTGTACATTTATATTGAAATGCAAGTGATTCATGATATGTTAATTAAGTGTACTGGATTTGTATTTTATTGGTCTAAATAGCATATTACCTATCTGTGCTTGCGTTTTTTATGATTCAATGTAATTTAATGTATAATTATGATATGAATATAAGGATAATCCTATTTTTATTCATTATTTGTCTTCTGGTGTTCAATAATAGCAAAATTAAGTCCTCACCGTTGTGACAGCTGTAAAAGGATGTGGTTGGCTTATCTAGAGCAAGCTGCACAGGTAAAGACAGTAAAGTAATTTGCTACCACAAAATGGTTTTTAAGTCATTTGCTTTTATATGTAAAATTAATTAAACAAGCAAGATTGAAAGTTGACACCCTGAAGATTTTATTCATTTTGCCTAATGTAGCATATTATTTCTATCTGAAAAAGGAATACTCAATTGTAATCTTTCTTCTCTTAAAATATCTAAAGTTTAGTTAATGATATTCAGCATTCTGTGGAAGCGTTCTCTAGCATAGCAATGTGTTTTGTACACATATCAGGTATTTTTGCAAATCATATAAAACTCAGTCTGTCATAACTAAACAGGAAAGATTCTTCACTGATAAAAACACGCTATATACAGTTTGAATTTTTGCAGACATTAGAGAGACAACAAAAATGAATTTAGTTGTAAGACAGAAAGAGCTTTTATAAGAACATTGAAGGTGCTATTGAAGCAGACGAAGAAAAATAATTTTCTATGACATGCTCTAATGATATTTTTACTGGAAAAAGCAATTTATTTATATATCATTATTTATCACACTTTATGCTGATAAGCATGATTAGGGTGGGATATCATAACTAAGCAATTAAAAAAACAATTTAGTTTATATTTTATGATTTTTAAACATTTCTTCTGCTGAAATTTTGTTTTGTAGAAAATACAGGGCTTTTGCTAATAAAATTATTAGTTTTTAAAGGCATTTCCTAGACTTTATTATCTCATGAAAGAATATTTTTATATAAGAACTATCATATCATCTTATAGATTTAGATGTGTTGTTTTTGACCATTTATAAACATCCTATAGTTATTTATTCAGGTCCAGCAGCTAAATTAATGAGATTTAACTGGTATGTGGAGGAAAATATATGTTTAATCAGTAGAAAAAAAAACACAACAAAAAACATTACAGTTAGTGGGGGATTCTATTTCCATTTGCTCTTTATTGTTCAGATGCTTCTTCTAAAATAAGAAAAAGAAAAACATGTCTGCAGAAATGAATTGTTATAGATATCCAGAATTCATTTATATCCGTTTTTAAAATAGTGGATTTTCAGCATTGAATGTCTACCTATATACAAAAGGCATATAAGTGAATTTTTGAAAAGCTTCCTCCTATGAAGCCTGTTAATATCATTTCAGTGATAATTTTATTTTAAACTTGCTTTGCATTGCCACTAGGTGGAACTAGTAAACTTTATAATTTCTATTAATGCATTTTTCTCTATATATACTTAAACACACTTCAACTAAAAATCCTAGAAATAATTCAGCACATAAATTTCTTAACTCTGTGGAGGGGCATCTAAAATTGAAGAATTACAAATCTAAAAATAAATATTGTGGGCAAACACTAGGGCAAAACAACAGAATGTCATCATTGACAGCAGGAAATCTGTTTAAACCTATCAAGGGAGAATATGAAGTTTTTAAACAATCAGGAGGAAAGATAAATTTTAATCAGGAATTACTATCAAAGCTGATCACAGATATTGACTTGTGCCTAGATAGAAATGTTTTAAATACATCACAATAGCTATATGCTAATTTTTCTCTCATTGATAGTCACTGGGAACCATTAAATCATATATAGAACCTATTTTAAATGTTGTCATGTAAAAATGATTGCTGGTGATTAACAATAATCAGCTAATTGGCAATTTGCCTTGATTTTTGGTCCCTTGTTTCTTAAATCAGTAATTTTTTATCTTGACCTTTACATGGACAAAATGAGGGAGCATTTAAGAAATAGAAAAATGAATGGCAGTGCACATAATAAATTTTACCTGCCTTCATTTTTTCAATAATACAATTCCTAGAATTGAAAACTCATACTTATACTTTAGAAAAGAAATAAATAAACAAGAAAACTGATAGAATAGTTACAGAATAGCTATGTTGGATACTTTATACACTTCATTTTACAAGTCTAGAAATGGAGACTTACAAAATTTAGAGGCTTTCTCAAGGAGAATAGCTTTCAGAGCTAGTTTCTGATATAAAATATCACGCTTTTAGTCCCTGTGGAATATATGAAACATATGTAAAGCAATGAATCTTAAAAACCAAGCCTATACCATCAATAGCCTTAAATGCCATGTAAAGACTTTTCCTATTGTTGATGGTAATTGTAGCTACAGTAAAGTGCTGATACATAACAATATAAAGCTTCAGAACAGAAGAAAGACAAGGACAGATGCTAAAGAAACCTCATCTGTCTATTTAGCCACTATTTTCTCCTCCCCTCGCCAAGAGACTTAAGAAAAAAAACGCTCGAAGCCACTCATTGCAAAGATGCAAATCAAAATGCCAATGAGATATCACCTCACACCTGTCAGGATGTCTCTCAACAAATCAACAAATGGCAAGTGCAGCAAAGGATGTGAAGAAAAGGGAATCCTATTTCACTGCTAGTGGTGCGGCCACAGTGGAAATCAGTATGGAGTTCCCTCAAACATTTAAAATAGGAACTCCCATTTAACCCAGTGATCCCACTTTTAGGAATATACCCTAAAAAAACAAAACACTAATCAGAAAGAATATATGTATCCCTATATTCATACTAGTGCGATTTATAATAGCTAAGATTTAGAAACAGCCTAAGTGCTCAATAGCAGTTGAGTGGATAAAAAGCTATGGTGTATCTATGAATTTAAAAATCATATGCTATATTTTGGGGGTAATAATTCTTTATACTATCAAAACTTGGCCCTCAAATGTTTCAATGCTTTGAAAAAAAAAAGAACTCTTACCATCTGCAATAGCATGAATGGATCTGGAGAACATTATGCTAAGCAAAATAAGCCAGTCAGAGAAAGATAAATATCACATGATCTCACTCATTTGTGAAATTTAATGAACTTAAACTGATGAACAAAATAGATCCAGTGATGAGAAGAGAAGAGAAGAGAAGAGAAGAGAAGAGAAGAGAAGAGAAGAGAAGAGAAGAGAAGAGAAGAGAAGAGAAGAGAAGAGAAGAGGGAAGCACCGAACAGACTGTTGAACCTGAGGGAAGACAGTGAATTGTGGGAAGGGAGAGATCAACCAATGCACTTGTATGCATTTCTGCATAACCCATGAACACAAACAATGGAGTGGTGAGGGTCTGGCTGGGGGATGGGTGTGGGCTGGAAGAGGTTAATGAGGGGAAAAGGAGGACCTATGCAATACTTTCAACAATAAAGATTTTTTTTTTTTAAATGTGGTTCCCAGAACTAAGAAAAAAAACAAAGAAACATTATTTGTATTAGTTTGCTAGGGTTGCATAATAGAGTACCACAACCTGGATGGCTTAAACACAACAGGAATTTATATTTCATAGTTCTAGAGGTTAGAAATTAAACCAAGGTGATAGCAGAATAATATTTTTTTTGAAACTCACTCTATAAAAAAGAAGATTCCTTTTTTCTCTCTTATCTTCTGGTGGTGGCCAGGAATACTTGGTTTTCATATCTTTGGTCCAGTCTCTACTTTAGTCATCATGGGGGAAATCTATTAAAAACATCAAAATACATATTTTCTATTTTTTTAATTATTGATTCATTCAGAACCATAAAAAAATAAATAAAATCAATTTGAAATTGTTCCATGTAAAAATTATTGCTAATGATTAACAATAATCAGTTAATTGACAATTTGTGCTGTTTTGTTACTTTCTTTCTATAATTAATAATTTTTTTATCTTGACCTTTGCTAAAGGACATAAATGAGGGAGCCAATAAAAAAAATTAAAAAAATAGCCCTGGAAAAGTGGCTGATTTGGTTGGAGCATTGGCCTGCACACTAAAGGGTCCTGGGTTTGTTTCCTGGGTTGCAGGCTCGATCCCCCACCCCAGGGACACATGCGGAGCAGCCAATCTATGTGTCTCTCTCTTATACATGTTTCTCTCTCTCTTTCTCTCCCTGCTCCCTCCCTTCCACTCTCTCTAATAACAATGATAATAATTAATGAAAAAAATATCCTGGGATGAGGACTGGCCAAAAAACAACAACAAAAAAAGGTTGTGGGTTTGATCCCTGGTCCAGCCATGTGTGGGAGGCTTCTCTTACATTGATGTTACTTTTTCTCTCTCAAAAGTATTTTTTTTTTTAAAAAAAAAATACATGCTTGTCTGTATAATATTTAACGACTAGAGGCCCAGTGCACAAATTCATGCGCCAGTGAGGTCCCTATGTCAATCTGACCTATGGGATCAGGCTGAAACCCACTCTCAGACATCCCCCAATTGGTCCAAGATTGTGAGAGGGTACAGGCCAGGCTGAGGGACCCTACCAGGGCACAATCAGGGCCAGGGAGGGATGTGGGAGGTTGGCCTGGCAGGAAGGGACTGTAGAAAGGCTTCAGGGTGTGTCTGGCCCATTTTGCTCAGTCCTGATTGGCTGGATCCCAGCAGCAAGCTAACCTACCAGTCAGAGCATCTGCCCCTTGGTGGTCAGTGCACATCACAGTAAATGGTTTGGAGGCCGTAGCTGATCATTAGCATATTATTCTTTGATTGGTTGAACAGAGGACTGGACACTTATCATACTAGGCTTCTATTATATAGGATTGTTTTATAGAAGTGTAAATCAACTTTTGAATGAAAGTAGATCTTGGAAAGATTGTTGAATCAACTTTTGAATGAAAGTAGATCTTGGAAAGATATGGTTGAGGAATGTTTTGAAATTTTGAATTATTATGCTTCAGAAATACAATTGTTTTAAGTGTCCAGCTATAGGAGGCAATTTACTTATCAAGACACAGTTGTACTAAAAAATACAAATATAATTTTTGGGGAAAAAATCACAAAATTAGAACTATTGAGGTTGGGCTTGAGGTAATTATGTAGATACTAACAATTTTGTCAGATGTTGATATAAGTAAATATTAAGGGATGATCAATGTCAGTAGGTGTAAATAAGAAAGAAAAATACAAGAATATAAAACATGTTAGATATTTAAATAAAATTATCCCTTGCTACTCTCTGAACATTTAGAAAATCAAATTCATATATATATATATATATACACACATATATATATGTGTGTATATATATGCATATATGCTTTAAATGAAATATTTTTATATAAAATATTCAGATATATCAAAGTAAACTTTTGATTATATTTCAAAATAATTCCTCAAATAATTGAATCATTTCTTGACTTATAGATTTAAGTCCATAAAGATACCATTTAATTCTGAGTTAAATGAGGAAAATTAAATAAATTAGGAGTTTGTAGATGAAGCTTTATTAAACATATGGAAGGACATAGAAAACCTAATTTAAAAAAATGATAATGCATAAAAAATAATCCAGACACATTATTGAATATATATGTTTTGAATCAGTATTCACAGCCATATGATCACAATAGAGATATATATCCTGTTTCCCAAAAAATAAGACAGTGTCTTATATTAATTTTTTCTCCCAAAGTTGCACTAGGTCTTATTTTCAGGGGATGTCTTATCTTTCCATGCTCTAGGTCTTATTTTCGGAGGATGTCTTATTTTCGGGGAAACATGGTAGTATATTGTTAGGTCTCTGAGAATGTAAAAATAACATACCTTAATTATAATCATAATAGTGAGTTGGTCTCATGGGCTAAAACTGAAACATGGGTTCTGTACATAAAACATTGTTGATGAGACATGGTGTCTCCATTTAAGCTGAAAGGTTGTTCTTTATATTTTTTTCTGTTTTTAATGAAAATGTCAGCCAGCTAGAAGTTGACCTCAGCAAACAGAAGTTTATCGCTGGAGGTGAAACTTCAACTGTTAGTTAAATTTGCAATTATGTCTAAACATCCAGAGACAAGAAAACAAGTAGAATAAGAGGAAAACTCATTATTATCACTTGCACTATTACCTCTGCACTAAGGAACCATACACTTAATTATGAAATCAATATATCACTGTTGAAATGGGTTGTTCACAGGTCAAGAATAAGTGCAGAAGAGATGACTGAAATGATAAAAATTAAAGAAAAGAAAAATACAGGTAAATAAGCTCTATTTACTAAGTAAAAATAAAAACAAAACAAAACAGAAAAAACTAAGGTAAATCCTTTGTGGTATGATATGTATACACTAGGCATTATCTTTAATATTTCAGAACCAAACCTAAAACAACCAAGTCTTCAAAGAAGATATTATTTTATTATGTTTTGTAGAATTCAAGGAAAACAAAATATTCTCCCCCCCCCATTCTCAGTTTATGGGAAATAACTTCTTCTATATTAAATTCATTCATTTAAAAGAACATTCTATGAAAAAAAAAGGAAAGTGTATGGTTGATTAAAACAGAATTATTTCTCTTTTAAGCATTTATGACTCCTAGCTTGACAAACAATAATCACAACATAACCCAGCTCAAAAAGTAAGGGAGTATTATGACCTATATTGAAAATCTGGAGGTATGACTGGCTTAAGACAAAAATACATTAGGGTCTGAGTCTATTTCTCTATTATGCATTCAATTGTACTTTTCTCTCTTTGAATCAACCCCAATAATTTTATCTGATGGCAACAAAATAGGTGAGGCAGTTTTAGACCTCAAGTCTGCAGACCCAATTCCCTAAGCAAGAAAGTGGTTCTCTCTTCAATACAAATCCTGTTCTTCATTCTGCTGGATTTCCCTGAGTCAGTCACTGTACTGTGCTAATCTGGATAGGGATCGCTGATTTTCCTAAACCAGGCTAGTTCTCTTTCCTTGTAACAGAAGTTGGTTCAATGCTTTCCTACTAATGTTTTGTTCTTCACAATAGTGATGAATCAAATGAATGTGGGATTACGTTGTTAGGGTAGAAATATATTGTGAAGTTCTTTATTGGTCATTTCAAGAAGTGGGGAGTCAGCAGTAATGCCCCAATGCAATGAAGAAGAGATCTGTCTGCAGAGCAGGTGCAGTTAACACATATTACATTATCTCTAAATGGTTTTAAAACAATTATAAAACCAAGTAAAAGTTTCTCCTCTTATTATTATAGCCATGCTCTGGCAATTCTAAATAATGTCAGTGATAGCATACCCACCCTTGAAAAAAATATTTTTTGATCTAGCTAAATTTTATTTCAACATAAGTGTAATTTACATACAATAAAATGCACATATTCAAGTGTACAGCTTGATGAATTTTTACACATATGTGCAACTACATTATGCTAACTCCCTCATGAACAAATAGACCATTTTTTGTCAATTCTGAATGTTCTCTTGTAGCTCATTATTATTTATTGCTGAACCACTAGAAATGAACACTGTTATGAGTTCTGTTGTCATGGATTAGTGTCACCAGTTATTCGCCTTCACGTCAAAGGAATCACATAGTGTGTACTTCTTTGTGCGTGGCTCTTGTGCTGAGTATAATGTTCATTATCAGCATTTGTTCGATTTGATTGCTGAATAATGTTCCATTGCATAAATACAGCACAATCTTCTCTTTATAGACATTTGCTTTTTAAAGTTGTTAAAAACACATTTGTATAATCCTTTTTGTATCTATGTTTTCATTTCTTCTGTGCAAGAAACAAACAAATAAAACACACAGCATAATTGTTTGGCCGTAAGGTAGATTGATTTTCTGTGGGGTATTTATTTATTTTTGTTTTTTAATTAAATCTTTATTGTTGGAAGTATTACATATGCCCCCTTTTACCCTGATTGATCCCTTCACCATCCTATAGTCTGTGTCTATAGATTATGCATATATGTATACTAGGCTTAATTTATTTAAAATCTGCTTATTGAAATTGAGCAACTCTTAATGGTGTACATAGCTACTTCATTACAGTTCCTTCTCTCTCTCTCTCTCTCTTTTTTTTAGCATTTATTTAATAATTAATTATGCTAAGCACAATTTGAATCAACCTTTTGGATAACTTCCTATATGTAGAGACTTTTCTCATTAGTAACACTTCAAAAACTATAACTAAGGTTTGCATAAAATTTTTTAAATGAATGAAAATAAGAAAAAAATGAACTCACCACCATTCTGAGATGTTCCCCCTTTTCATAATCTTGCTCCTTTTGCTAATAGTTGCTTGAGAAATTTTCTGAAAATTTCAATTTTAGTTTTTTCCTCTTATTAAATTTAGTTGGTCAGAGAAGATCATTTGTTAGCTATGATCTTCCTTGCCTGAAGGGTCTCTTCATTCTTATTCAGTAATTCTTATTTTTATAATTATTTTTAGTTTAATTTAAGATTTTTTTTAATTTGGCATTTTAAAATCCAGTATATTTTCCTCCCAACTGTTCTATTTGACTATGTGTAGTTATATGCTTTAAATCTCTGTTCCAGTGATACTTTATCATAGATAATTTCTTAACTTTCTATTAAAAATAGCAAAGTAGAATAAATTTTGACCTCTTAAACTGATATTTGTGGTCCAGTGCATGAAATTCATAAATAGGGGAGAGGGGTGTTCTTCAGCCCGTCCTGCACACTCTCCAATCTGGGACCCCTCAAGGGATGTCCCATTACTGGTTTAGGCCTGATCCCACAACCTGCAGTCAGACATCCCTCTCACAATTCGGGACCGCTGGCTCCTAACTGCTCACCTGCCTGCCTGATTGATCACCCTAACCACTCTGCCTTCCAGCCTGATTGCCTCTAACTGGCCCCTCCCTCCCTGCTGGCCTGCTCCCCCCCAAATGCCACCTCTGCTGGCCTGATCTCACCACCAACTGCCCCCTGCTGCCAGCCTGATTGCCCCCAACTGCCCCCACCCTGCTGGCCTGCTTATCCTCAACTGCACCCCCCTCCACCCTTTGCTGCCTGCCCACCCTTCCAGAACTCTGATCAATGATGCACAGAGGCAGGTGTTTCCACCCGGCCTGTGCTCTGCCATTAATCCCCAGATGGTTGTTTGGAAGGTCTCCCAGTCTAATTAGTATATTACCCTTTTATAGTATAGATTGTCAATACAGTGGACCCTCAGTTCTTGAACTTAATTTTTTCCAGAAGGGTGTTCAAAAACTGAATCATTTTTCACATTAGAAATTATGTAAGTTGAATTAATGCATTCCAGATTCCCAAAAGGAATTAAAAAAAAAAAAAAAACATGAAAATGTTCACAGCACAGCTTCCTGAGATATTAACAATACAAGATTTGGCAGTAAACTGACTCATATTCTATCCTTTCTTTGTCATCTGACAGACTCGTGACTGATCATACAGGTAGCAGCACGAAAAGGGTTGTAGGGTCAAAAAATTAATTTTTGTTCAGCAACTAAGACATTTTCCCATGAACAACTTTGTGGAGAACCGAATTTTTCAAAATGGGAAACATTTGAGGGCCAAGTTTTGATAGTATAAAGAATTATTACCCCCAAAATATAGCATATGATTTTTAAATTCATTTTATTTTCTATCTTTCTTGATCCTCTGCCTGTGTCTTCACTAAATTTTTAGATTCATCCTATTTCTTCAGCGTGGCACCCCAGCCTATAGCATAAGAGATCAGTGCATGTTTCTTATATAAGTAAATGTATTCACAATTGAATATGTGATTGTTTACTCACATTTTCTCCTGCCAGTAGTTTCTGAACTCTTTTGAACTGCGCTGTGCTATTTTCATCCAGTTTTTCCAGCACCATTTAAAAAACAAAAAACAAACAAACAAACAAAAAACAAACAACAACAACAACAAAACCTGTCCTTATCCATTAAATAGTTGTAGTACTTTTATCAAAAAATATTTGACTTTATTTTTAGGCCATTTTATTCTTTTGGTCTGTTAGTCTGTCTTTATGCCAGTATCACAGTGTTTTTTCTTCTTAATTTTATTTTGTAATTCCACTTTATATTCAGTATTATTTTGTACTAGAGGCCCAGTGCACAAAATTTGTGTACAGCGGTTGGGGGTTCCCTCAGCCTGGCCTGCGTCCTCTCCAATCTGGGACACCTTGGGGGATGTCTGACTGCCTCTTGCAATCTGGGACCACTGGCTCCTAACTGCTTGCCTGCCTGCCTGCCTGCCTGCCTTATGGCCACTAATACTTCTGTCTGCCTATCTGATTTCCTCTACCAGCCTAACTGTTCCCCTGCTGTCCTCAATTGCCCCTAACTGTTTCTGCCTTGCCCCACACCCAGGGCCCAGGATTCCCTCCTCTGGCTGGTCAAAGGCACCCGGGACCTGGGCTTCTCTCCCTTTGGCCAGCTGCAGGCACCCAGGAACCAGGTTGGCCACAGCTGCAGGGGACCGTGGGCAGGTGGCTTTACCTGTGCTGCAGCTGCAGGTGCCCAGGACCACAGGGCAGGTGGCTTGTCCCTCTCCTGGGTTGCAGCTGCAGGCACTGGCACCCGGGACCATGGGGGGGGCAGCTTGTCCCTTTTCTAGGCTGCAGGCTCAGGCACAGCCGCTGGCACCCAGGACTGCAGGGCAGACTGCTTGTTCCTCTTCCAGGACACAGGCACAGCCATTGGTGCCTGGGACCATAGAGTGTGCAGCTTGTCCCTCTCCTGGGCCACAGCCTGATTGGTCCTTATTTCTCTCTCCCCAGTGTTGATTGTCTGAGTCATTAAGGCATGATAGTGTGAGGGTGTGATGGCCATTTGCTTATTAGCTATTTATTATATAGGAGTAGTTTCAGCTGTTCAGCATAGTGGTTAGACAATCATATATTTGACAAATTTTCCCCCCTGATATTTCCAGTACCCACATTGCACCATACATAGTTATTAGAATATTATTGACTACTAGAGGCCCAGTGCACGAAATTCGTGCATGAGGTGGGATGGTGTCCCTCAGCTCAGCCTGCATCCTCTTTAATCTGGGACACCTCAAGGGATGTTAAATTGCCCGTTTAACCCGGTGGGATCGGGTCTAAAAGGGCAGTTGGACATCCCTCTCACAATCCAGGACTGCTGGCTCCCAACTGCTTGCCTGCCTGCCTTCCTGATTGCCCCCAACTGCTTCTGCCTGCCAGCCTAATCACCCCCTAACCACTCCCATGCCAGCCTAATTAATGTTTAACTGCTCCCCTGCCAGCCTGTTTGTCTCAACTTCCCTCCTCTGCTGGCCTGGCCACCCCTAACTGCCTCCCCTGCAGGGTTGATTGCCTCCAACTGCCTTCCCTTGCAGGCCTGTTCCCTCCCAACTGCCCTCCCCTGCTGGCCATCTTGTGGTGGCCATCTTGTGTCCAGATGGGGGCAGGATCTTTGACCACATCGGGGAAGCCACCTTGTGTGTTGGAGTGATGGTCAATCTGCATATTACTCTTGTATTAGATAGGATAGAGGCCTGGTGCACTGATGGGGCCAGCTGGTTTGCCCTGAAGGGTGTCCTGGATCAGGGTGGGAGTTCCCTTGGGGCGTGGGGCAGCCTGGGTGAGGGGCCTGTGGTGGTTTGCAGGCCAGCTATGCCCCTTGTGACTCAATCAGAGGCCCTGGTATCTGGAATTTATTTACTTTCTACAATTGAAACTTTGTAGCCTGGAGCTGAGCCAAGCCCCCTGCTCACTCAGGCTGCTGCCATTTCTGTTTGGTTTTAAGGATCTTCTATAATTGAAACTTTGTAGCCTTGAATGGAGGCCTCTGCTGGCTAGGGCAGGCAGAAAGCTTGGCTTCCATTGCCAGGGAAACCCAAGCCTCTCAACTGTTCTCTGTGGCTGCAGCCATCTTGGTTGGGATTAATTTGCATACTCACTCTGATTGGCTGGTGGGTGTAGCTTGAATGAAGTGATGGTTAATTTGCATATTTGTATTTTATTACGTGGATGCTCTTTATATTGTACTTTATATCCACATGATCTTATGTAATACCAATTTGTACTTCTTAATCCCTTTACCTTTTACACCTAGTCCAGCAAACCCTCCCTCTCTGGCAATCATCAGTCAAGCCTCTGTATCTATTATTCTGTTTCTGTTTTGTTTGTTTATATTATTCCTTAGATTCCACAAATAAGTAAAATCATTTTTCTTTCTCTGACTGGCTTATTTCACTTAGTATAATACCCTCTAGGTTCATTCATGCTTTGATTAATTTATCTTTGTGATATATTTTGAAATCAAGAACTATCAGTCCTCCAGTTTTTGTTTTGTTTTCCCTCTGATTATTTGGCTTCTTTAAGAATCCATGTGAATTTTAGAATGATTTTTACTATTCTTTCAAATATTTCATCAGGATGTTGATAGAGATTGCATTGAATCTGTAGATAACTTTAGGTTGTGTTGGCACCTTAATATTAAGTCTTCCAATCCATGAAAATGGAAAGTGTTTCTATTTATTTATTTATTTATTTATTTATTTATTTATTTATTTATTTATTATTTGATTATTTTTTCAATGTTCTAAGTTAGTGTTTGCATGGAATATCTGTTTCCATCCTTCTACTCTCCATCTATGTGTGTTACCATTATTATTATTATTATTATTATTATTATTATTATCTGTTATCCTCACCCAAGGATATTTTTTCCCATTGATTTTTGGAGAGATTGAGGAGAGAAGGTGTATGAGAGAGAGAGAAAGAGCAAGAGACAGAAAAACTTGGATGTGAGAGAGACACATCCATTGTTTGCCTCCTGCACATGCCCCAATTGGCACCGGGGATAGACCCTGCAACCCAAGTTTGTACCCTTGACTGGGAATTGAACCCACCACCCAGTTGATGTTTTATCCAGTGAGCAATACTGGCCAGATCTTTATTGATATTATTGGTTCTACATGAGTTTCTTGTAGACAGCATATAGTTGGATCATGTGTTTTTGTCCATTTTTCCAATCACTGACTTGAGTTGAACCCATTTTCATATAAAGTATTTACTGACAAAGAGGATCTTATTGTCATTTCATTATTTATTTTCTAATTTACCGGATCCAGCCGGCATCACAGGTTCTGGAGGTAGGGCTAGGAGGTTTAAGAGAAATAAAGACAAGAGAAAGCGGGACTTCAGGAGGACTGCTAGTCCATGATGAGACTGCAGCAACTTTATTAGTTGCAAGCGTACATTTATGAGGCTTTTCTGGGCATTTCTCCAAGTGCCCCTTTCCCAGGACAAGGCCGCCCGTCAGCCCCTCAAGACATTCTTGGAAGAGATACATAGAGCAAGCGTCTGGTTAGATATCATTGAGAACAGCCTAGCTGAGAACATCCAGATAAGTCGTGCATCACGCGCACTCTCTAACCATGGGGCTATGGTCTGCCCTGTCCTTGGTTGACCCTGAAGGCTTAGGGGAGAGCAGGTAGGCGTCCCTACCCTGTGCTCAATCCCCTGTAGGAGAGCAGGTAGGCGTCCCTACCCTATGCTCCATCCTTGCCCTCGGGCCCCATGGAACACGGCTTCCCACACTAATTGCCTTATACTCTTTCTCATTTCCCATTTCCTGTATCACTTCTTTAAGTAAATTTTAAAATTTCCTATTTATTGACTTATCCTGGGACATGTGACTATCAGATAGAGGAGTGATCTAGACAAAACAGAAGTTAATATAAAACTGTAGGCAAGGATGTGTTTTCAGTGTCTCTGAAACAATGAAGTTCAGACAGAGGTAGGGAGGCAATCAAACAATAATCAGGATCAACAAAAAATATGGGCAGATACATTTTTAAAATTCTCTAGATGAAGAAATATTTTAGTGCAGAGATCAAATGAGTTAAAAATAATAGGTATTATTGATAAAGAAAATTTTGTAACCAGATAGATATTGGTGCTTTTAAAAAGAACCCTATAATTAAGCAGACAGAGACATAATGAGGTTGATGGTAGGCTGTTCTGCAACACTAAATGTCAGAAGACAAGGGCTCATTACCAGCATTATGTGAAAAAGAGTCTGCATGCCCTCTGTGACATAACCCATCAGGCTGTCTTTCACATGAAAGACAGAGAGAGAGGCAATCATTGACATGCATGGAGCCAGAAAGTATGCTATTTCCATGACCTCTTTAGAAAAAATTATAACCACAGGATATGAATCATCAGCAATGGGGGAAATATATTTAAAGTAAACACAGAATATCAATGATTATGCTAACATCCATAGGAAGTCTAAGTGGAGCTGGCATACTTATGAAACAGTGAGATATTGAACATTCTTAAAATGTAAGCTATAATAAAAATCTCAATAAAATCTGAGAAAAACATTTTATTTTGACAAAGTTTTGTAGAATATAAAGGCAAGCATATGAGTAAAAGCATATGAAAGTCTGGGGGAAATGCTATTTGTAACAACAATAATACATAATATGAATTGTGTGCTTTTATTGCTATGGTCTGCTTCAAAAACATTTTTATTTAGGAACACATTTAAAGCTCCCAACACTGTAACATAGTGTTGCCTTCCATCAAAATCATAGTTTTAAACCAGAACTGACTTGTAAGGAAGACAGGTGATTTTGAGGAGAAAACAACAACAACACAACACCTCAATTTTAGGGCAACCCAAGCATTTAACTAGGTAGCAATTGTTTTGCATATACATAAGTGATTCTATTGCAGTTGTTTAAAAGAAAAGAATGTTTAAAGCGAATAAAGGAGAAATGGATAGGTGGGAAGAAATTGGAAAGGGGATTAGAATTATAGTAAGAAGATCAAGCTGTGGGAGTAACAAGCTCAGTGACTAATCAGTGATCAATATCCAGGTATCCAAAAAGACTCCTAGTGATGGGGGTATGCAATGTGAAGTCTGTGACGGGCAGAGAAATGGTGAAACTTTCATGTCATGATCACAAAACTTAAAGTTCTATTACACACAACATGCTTGAATTCCTGATTTCTTTAGGATGGGCTCAGTGTATAAATATGATAGTGGAACAGTTGAGAAGAGCACTGCGGTGATTTGGGAGGAAGGATTACTTTGGGTCAGAAGTGACTGACAACTTGGCAGGAGCAGTGGATTTGCTGCAATATAGAAAATGGAAGCTTGGATCAATTTTATTTGTAAATTGATAGAAAAGTGCATCATGGTGCAGATAACTAATAATTTTAAATGAAGCATTTTTAGCAAATGCTCACTTATAAAGATGAATGATGACCACAGCATTGTTTATAATAAGAACCTCTTCCAGATATAACTTTTACTGCAAAATATAGGATTGGGTGAAATAAAGTTAAGCAATATATATGTTAGAATACTATTCAGCCATTTACTTTACATTAAAGATCATTATTAACATGCTAAGATTTTTAGGGCAGATTAAATTGAAAAAAAGATGAACATTAGTAATTGCAATATAGTACAATACTCCCAGAGGCTGTGAACATCAGAAAAGCCTTCATGTCTGTATGGTTTATCTATATTATAGAAATTATATTATTTACAAGATCTGATTCACTATTCCTTGTGGATACAAAGGAAACTGAACTTCTTGGCCCTTTCCCAGTTATGCGGGGCCACATGACAAATTCTGGCTAAATGGTTATGAGTGCAAACGACTTCCAGGCCAAAACGTCTACTCTCCTATGTGAGACTTTTCTTCTCTAGTGGAATAATCATGTAGGGCACCTCTTAATAAAGGGTAGCACCATAAGCCTGTATCTTGAAAATTTTATTTTCACTACAGCAGATTTTGCATGATAGAGAAATACGACTTTGTCATAATAAGTAATTGCCATGTAATTCAGGTGTTATCATTATATATATATACAATTTGCCTGGACATAAGTTTAGGTCTACAAAATAATATACAGTGAGGCCGGGACCTCAGTGGATAGAGCGTCGGCCTGCAGACTGAAAGGTCCCGGGTTCGATTCCGGTCAAGGGCATGTACCTTGGTTGCGGGCACATCCCCAGTGGGGGGTGTGCAAGAGGCAGCTGATCGATGATTCTCTCTCATTGATGTTTCTAACTCTCTATCTCTCTCTTCCTCTCTGTGAAAAATCAATAAAATATATTAAAAAAATAATAATATACAGTGAGAACCAGCAGTTTGCTAGATGTCTTTCCTTAAAGTTCATACATTGTACATTATCTAGAAAAAAAGACCATCACATTTTCACCCCTAAGATAAATTTTAAAATATTTATATTATTACTCTTGAAGTATCATGTTCTTTTTTTATATTTTTCTTCAGTTGTAATATTTCTCAACTTTATTTTTTTAACCTAATTCTCCCATCTGTGCACTAGCTAAACCAATCATCAATTGCTATGTAGCTAAGAGAGTTACTTATCATAATACTAGAGGCCCCGTACACAATATTCAGGGGGTCCCTCAGCTTGGCCTGTGCCCTCTCACAGTCTGGGACCCCTTGGGCAGGCGGATATCCCCTGAGGGGTCCTTAGCACTGCCATGGAGGTGGGAGAGGCTCCTGCCACCAACTCTGTGCTCACCAGCTGGAAGCCCAGCTTCTGGCTGAGAGGCGCTCCCCCTGTGGGAGCGCACTGACCACCAGGGGGCAGCTCCTGCATTGAGCGTCTGCACTCTGGGTCAGTGGGCATTATAGGTTGTTCGCTTTTTGGTCAATTTGCCTATTAGAGTTTTATTATACAGGATTACTGATGATTTTGTTTAATCTTAATGCTTATCTGATTATTTTATTGCTTTATTTCATCTAGTCACACATTTATCAGGAACAACAAAACTGATTTCATAATAAAATATAGGATGTACTCTCAAAAGTGTATTTAATTGAGCATTTTTTGATTGCTCAATTGTTGTTTTTTTCTTTTCTGATTTAGCCCATTAGATAAGGAGAAAAGGGAAACTTAGTTCACTGTTAGTGGGAATGCAAACTGGTCCAGCCAATTTGGAAAGCAGTACAGAATGAGCTCAAAATTTTTAAAATGAAACTGCCTTATGATTTGGTGATTATATTTCTGAAAATTTATCTGCAGAAACAAAAAAACACACAGAAGAATTCAAAAGAATATATGTACCTCTATTTTCATTGCAGTGTTATTTACAATAGCCAATATTTGAAAGTGGCCCAAGAATCCATGAGTAAATGGGTGCATTAAAAAGCTGTGAAACAGTTTACACAATGGAATACTACTTGGCCACCAAGAAAAAAAAGAAACCTTACCCTTTGCAACATTATGGATGAAACTGGAAATTACTATGCTAAATGAAATAAGCCAGCCGGAAAAAGATAAGTACCAAGTGATTTTACTCATATATGGAATCTAATGAACATAATAAACTAACAGACAAAATAGAAACAAACTCATAGATACAAAGGACAGACTGAGAGCTGTTAAAGAAAAGGGGCTTTGGGTAGCTGGATTAAAAAAGGTGAAGACGGCATTAAGAAAAAAAGTCATAGCCAAAACCTGTTTGGCTCAGTGGATAGAGCATCAGCCTGCTGACTGAAAGGTTCCGGGTTCGATTCCGGTCAAGGGCATGTACCTTGGTTGTGGGTACATCCCCAGTAGGGGGTGTGCAAGAGGCAGCTGATCGATGATTCTCTCTCATTGATGTTTCTAACTCTATCCCTCTCTCTTCCTCTCTGTAAAAAAAACAATAAAATATATTTTAAAAAGGAAAAAAAAAAAAAAGAAAAAAAGTCATAGACACAGACAACAGTCTGGTGATTAGCAGAGGGAAAGTGGATTGGCGGAAGTAGAGGAGGGTAAAGGGAAGATAAATGGTGATGGAAAGAGATTTGACTTGAGGTGGTAAACACACAATATAATATACAGATGATGTATTATAGAATTGTACACCTGAAACCTATACAATTTTTTAACCAATGTCATTCCAATAAATTCAATAAAAATTTTAAAGAAAAGAATATTTTGGAAATGTTTATGGTGAAATTTACTACCTGGAATGTATTAAAGGTTTGCTAGATACTTAATATTAAGAACTATTTTAGCTGGATATACTTTGTCTAGTTTATTCATTGTAAATGCATTACAATTTGTATAGAAATGGGTCCATAAGTAACATATTATGTAGATATAAAATTGAGAAGTTACATAGCTCTTTGCTAAATCTTTATGCGCTCAGTTAATACTTGTCTGCCGATGGCAAAAACATTCCTCATGAAAATGGAGACTCGGGGAGCCGGTGCTGACGGATTAAGAACCTCTCAATGTGGCATGGAGGGTTGCACCTTTCTTGTATGCTTTGCTAATCATTAGTAAACCTTGGTGCTGGATAAAATTGAAGTTTTGTAAGTCTGGTTTGAAAAATTGGATTTTTTAAAACTGGTGAACAAAAGAAATAGTCTTTCAGCCTTACAGTATGTAATAACAATGTTTAAGGGACTCATTGAAGAAATAGCAAGGCAAATGGACATCATGAGAATTTGATATCCACCTAATTGTCAACCTATGAATGATTTGAAGTTACTAAAGCTTTGTGACAGATCATAGGGCACATATCCTGTAAATGAAATTTGACGAGATAAACTCAAAGTAAGGAGAGTAATATGCTGATAGACAAAGATGTGATCCCTTTCTTATACAGAAGTATTCAGTGATCAAACTGCCTTAAAGAGGCTTGAGAGGCCGAAACCAGTTTGGCTTAGTGGATAGAGCATAGACCTGTGGACTGAAAGGTCCCAGATTTGATTCTGGTCAAGGGCATATTCTTGGGTTGGGGACACATCCCCAGTGGGGGATGTGCAGGAGATGGCTGATCAATGTTTCTGACTCTATCCCTCTTTCTTCCTTTTTGTAAATAATCAATAAAATACATTTAAAAAAAAAAAAGGCTTGAGGGGTTGAGGAAGAGAGAGTAAGAAATAATTTTCAGCCGAAACCGGTTTGGCTCAATGGATAGAGCGTCGGCTTGCGGACTGAAAGGTCCCGGGTTCAATTCTGGTCAAGGGTATGTACCTTGGTTGCGGGCATATTCCCAGTAGGGGGTGTGCAAGAGGCAGCTGATCAATGACTCTCTCTCATCGATGTTTCTAACTCTCTATCCCTTTCTCTTCCTCTCTGTACAAAATCAATAAAATATATTTAAAAAAAAAAAAGAAAAAAAAGAAATAGTTTTCAACTGATTTTTCAACTTTATTGAGATATAATTGACATATAACATTGTATAAGTTTAAGATGTGTTATGTGATGATTTAATGCACATATATATTGCAAAATTATTGCCACAACAAGATTAACTAATACATCTACCTCTTCACATAATTAAAATTTGTGTATGTGATAAAAAAATATTTAAAATCTACTCTCTTAGCACATTTAAAGTTAAAATACAATATTGTTAAGTATAGTCAACATGCTAAATATTACATTTCCAAAATCATTTATCTTATAACTGAAAGTGTGCATTCTTGGAACAACATGTCCCCACTTTTCCCATCCCCCAGCCACTAGCAAACACCATTCTATGAATTTGACTTTTTTTTTTTTTTTGGTTGTACATTCAGGTGAGATTTTATTTTTATTTCTTTGTCTGGTTTATTTCATTTAGCATAATATCCTCAAGGTCCATCTATGTTGTCACAATGGCAGTATTTTTCTAATGGCTGAATGTACTCCATCTCTCTCTCTCTCTCTCTCTCTCTCTCTCTCTCTCTCTCCCATATAATTTTCTGTACCCATTCATCCATCAGTGGACACAGGTTGTTTCTATAGTTCCACATCTCGGCTATTGTAACGCTGCAGTGTACATTGTGAGTGTGTTTGTATGGGGTGGGTGTAGATTTCTTTTTGAGATAGTGATTTCTATTTCCTTTTGATTTATGTACAGAAGTGGGAATGCTGGATCATAAGAGAGCTCTATTTTTTCCTTTTTGAGGACATTCCGTGTTCTTTTCCAAATGACTATATCAAATTACATTCCTACCAATAGCAAACTAGAGTTACCATTTTTTCTGCATGCATGCCATTTGTCTTGCTCATAATAACCATTCTAACAGGTGTGAGGTGATAGCTCATATACTTTTTATTTGTATTTTCATCATGGTTAGTGATGTTGATTTTTTTAGAAACTACTTGCAATGCTCTTGAAATTCAGATTACTGCAGATGACATTGTGTATGGAAGATTCAATGAGTGCCTTGACTGACGTCTCATTGTTGAATGACACTTGTAATGAAAGGTACATCATTGTCAGGCTGAGAATGAACCAGAAATATGATCACATTGTTGTTTTTTTCCCCAAGGGCCACTAGGGTCATATTGACTAATTGAACTTGAACAGCAACAGTACCAAGAATGGTGATGAACCAACATTGAACTATAAAACAGTAATCAATGTATGATTTACTCAACCTGCCAGGATTGAGTGTATCAGTACATCTGCAATATAATCTTTATGAAGAAAATTGGATCAAGGGTGATGTCAGAGGAACAGGGACATGAGAGGTCCCCAAAGGCAAAGGAAGTAAAAGAAAAAAAAAATAAATGAATGGGACAATATCAAACTAAAAAGCTCTGCACAACAAAATAAACTGTCAACAAAACAAAAAGGCAACCAAATGAATGAAAGAGGGTTAATATCCAAAATATATAAAGAACTCATACAACTCAACACCAAACAATCTAATTAAAAATAGGTAGAGAACCTTAACAGACACTTCTCCTAAGAAGATATACAAATGACCAATAAAATTATGAAAAGATGTTCAACTTCACTAAATATTAGGTAAATGCAAATCAAAACTATAAGGACATGGCACCTCCCACATATTAGAATGGCTATTACCAATGAGACAAGTAACAAGTGTTGGCTAGGTTGTGGAGAAAAAAGAACCCCCATTGACTGCTGGTGGGAGTGTAAACTGGTATAGCCATTGTGGAAAATAGTATGGAGGTTCTGAAACAATTTAAGAATAGAGTTACTATATGACCAAGCAATCCCTTTTTTCCATATCTCCCTGAAAATGTTGAAAACATTTATTCGTGATGATAAGTACACCTCTATTACACTTATTGTAGCATTATTCACAGTGGCCAAGATATAGAAATGACTAAAGTATCTCGATAGATGACTGGATAAATAAAATGTAGTAAATATATACAATACTATTCAGTCATAAGAAAAGATGAAATACTGACACTTGGAACAACATATATAGACCTTTAGAGTACATTGCTCAGCAAAGTAAGTCTGATGAAAAAATTTAAAAACCATACGACATCACTCATATAAGGGATATAATCCTGAAAGCAACAAGTGAACAAACAAGACAAACAAAACTCATAGATACAGATAATAGTATGGTGGTTTCCAGAGGGAAAGAGTAGGGGGTAGTAAAGGAAGGATAAAGGGGGTCAAAAATACTATTAGTCTGGAGAATCATATGACATCTATTAGTTTTGATAAATGGCTAAATATTTTATATCTACAATCTGGTAATCGATATGTTTTGTATTTTTTTAAATAACAATGACCATCATTTTATTTAGTTCTCTTGTTCTACAGTGGATTATATTAATTTTTCTCCCTATACTTATACATGTGAAATACTTGAACTTTTAAAAAATGATTTGGATTTTTTTTTTCAAAACATGCTATGTCCTAATCATGCACATCTCTGAAATATTCAACATTTAGCTTTGTATATAATAGGCTCTCAGCAAATATTTATTGAATTCAATAGTTAAAAAGGAAACAGCTGGAATCTTAGCAATATTTGTGTTCTCATGTATTTATGGAACTTTTCATTTAAAAGTGTCACCAACACATTATCTTATCCCCATCCCTCTAATAGACACATGAGATATGGAAAGAATAGCAGGTGGGATTTCAGTTCTGACATTAAAACTGAAGATCTATATAAAATTTCTAAGAAACAGATTCCTCTATTTTTTAGTACAGTGAATATAACTAGTTGGAGCAGCAATATATTTGATGCATCTATAGATAAAGCAAATGTCTCACAAACAAATGTGTCAGCATGGATCATAATCAATAACAACCACCAAGGACTCAAAGCCTGCTCTAGCATGTCACTCATCAGGACACTGGGTGGGGGGAAATTCATTGGAGTGGAGATACACTGCAAAAATGTGGGAAAAGACATTTTGTTTGTTTGCATATTTTATTGCATTATATGTGAAAAATGACATTGTCATTTCTGATGTTTAGCTAAATTAATGTCTCATATCATATTACTTGCTCTACCATATAGAGTTTGCAAATGATCCTTCATAAGTTCTGTTCCACATATGCTTTTGATCATCTATATAAAATGACTGTGATTAGGAGTATGCTTCTGCACAATGTGTCCTTGAGTGACAGTATATGTAAGTGGATTATTATGAATATCAAATTGAAGATCATTTTCTCTTGGGAGAACAAGAAGAGAAGGTAGAAGATTTTTTTAGGTAGATGGGAAAATAAAAGTAGATAGAGGTCAAAGATAAACTTTATCCAATTGCCTCATATGCTTTCAATTCTTTGACATGATAACCTCATAATGAAATAATGAAATTGTTGATAATACACAAAAAGTCAGCCAGATAGCTAGCTAGCAAAAATGAATTTATTGGGTGACAATAGGAATTGTAGTCCAGCACCTGCAAACATAGCGAACCATGGGCATGTCAAGAAAATTGGGAAAAACTATTACATACAAAGAGTTCCTCTTATTGTGCTTTGAGATCAGTGTCAGTGTGAGAGCTCCCCTTTCTAGCCTTCCTACTTCACTTTAAATGAGATTTCTGTTTACTCATTTTAAAATTTACTTCGTTTATCCATAGTCCAAACATATGGCATATGTTTTTGTGTCAGGGTGGTAAAAATAAGATATCCATTTCAAATAAAATGATATAAAAATTTTAGCTATTATTTTGCATACATTTGACATCGTATTTCCTAGATGCTTCACATATATTATCTTTTTTTTCCTTACATTGATCCTATAAGGTAAGGATAATGAGGTGGAGGTGAAAATAGTTTGATAGCATGCAGTAGTCCAGAGAGTCAAACATGGGTCTACCTTTGACTAAAAATCATACTACCTAAGAAATATGACATTGATTTTCAAACAACATATTTATATTTTACCCAAAATATATATCTTGGTATGCATATTCCAAGTTATCCTTTTCTGTTATTATTTTACTACTTGTGCCCTGGTGCACAAAATTTGTGCAGGGGGGTGGTGTCTCTCAGCCTGGTCTGCACCCTCTCCAACCTGGGACTCCACTATCTCCAGCCATATACCAACTCTATATAATAAAAGCCTAATATGCTGTGTCTGGTCATCTAGCCATTCATTCAACCAATTAAAGCATACTATACTAACAGGTGGGGTCCCTTGGCCTGGCCTGTGTCCTCTAGCAATCTAGTACCCCTCAGGGGATGTTGGAGAGCCAGTTTGGACCAATCCTGCTCAATGCAGGAGCTGCCCCTGGTGGTCAGTGCACTCTTACAGAGGCAAGGCCAGGTTCATGCCTGGCTAGTGCAGAGGCGGTGGTGGGTGCCTCTCTCACTTCTGCATCAGCATTAAGGATATCCAAACTGACAGCTTAGGCCTGCTTCTCATGGGGAATGGGCCTAAGCTGTCAGTTGGACATCCTCTGAGGGCTTCCGGACTGTGAGAGGGCACAGGCCAGGCTGAAAGACCCCTCTCCCCCGAGTGCACAAATTTCTAGTAATTTTATAATGCTTAGTTTATGATTAATAATTTAAAATATATATCTATCAGCTTATTTAATTTTCAAAAGAGTTCTATGAAGTTGTAAGCATTTACTCAGTACTCTATAGACAAAGGAAATATGCATAATAGATAGATCAAAGCCAAGGCCATGCAGTTAATAAATGATAGAGATAGGGTATGAACCTATAAATCAGTTTTCAAAATCTGTGTTCTAACCATTATACATACATTTTATTTCTCTTTTTTCTTTCTTCCTAAACTAAAATGTAATTTGACATGATATATAACCATTGATTCTTTAATCTACAACTAATGCATAATGCTTTTCTGCCTCATCTAACAAATATATTTTTATAAGAATAAATGTGGGGGCAGATCATAAAAAGCACCACTATATCTTAGGCACTTTATTTTACAGTTTTTGTAATGAAATTTAGGAGATCAATGATTTTACAAGTAACATATGTACTAAGTAATTAAAGGACATATCCAATTCTAAAGTCCAAACCACTTCCACCTCAATACCTGTCACTCATGAAATAAAGCCAGATATTATATTGCATGAAATATGCATGACATTTTTTTTAAATAAGAGAAAAAATAAACTTAAATTTTGTAGAAAATGATAAATATCAGTTATTGATATTGGAGCTGTTATAATCCATATAACAGTTGGCATACTTTGTAAAGAGTCAGAGTGCAAATATTTTAGACTCTGCAAGGCTATGTAGTCTTTTGCAACTTCTCGTTTTTTGTGTTTTTTTTTCTTATAGTGTAAAAGTAGTCATAGAAAAATACATAATGAATGAGCATGGGCTGTGTTTCAATAAAACTTTATTTCACAGATAGATGATGAGCTCAATTGGGGCCAAAGGAGTAGTTTGCTGGAATAGGTAAATACTTCACATTTTAAGCCTGGGTTTTTGTTGTTGTTGTTCGTATGTTTTTTTTAATGCAATATATGTTATACAAAATATCAAACAAAAATGTTCTCATTGTCTGAATGAAATATTTCTTAAGTAATAATAGTAAGAATAATATTTGTGTAGCACATTCTACTTGTCTTAAGGACTCATGACACTCTTGTAAGATCTTTTTGAAGCAGGTACATTTTATTGATAAGAAATTAACTGAAATCTCCAGGAATACACATCTAATCAGCAGTGAAGTTGATGTATGAACCCAGTCAATCTGTCACCTGGCTTTGCCATTTTAGCCATTACACTCTATGCCATCTTGACTAGATCCATTGACTTCTTAGTTCCACAGGCAAGGTTGGTTAAACTTTAATCTCATAAGTGCAGACATTATTAAGGTTCAAAAATCAAATATTTTATTTATGGCAGTGCTTTTCTTTAATGAAATATAGATTATTATGTATATGGAAATATTTTTTTTCATGTGAGAGGTGTAACACTTGATCAATAAATCTTATATTACAAAATATTTATAATTTATCTTGAATTATACTTAAGACTACAGGCTTGGTGCATGGAATTCACGCATGGAGGGGGTGTGTCCCTCAGCCTGGCTTGCACCTTCTCTAATCTGGGACCCCTCAAAGAATGTCCTACTGCTGATTTACAGGGATCAGGCCTAAGTCAGTAGTCAGATATTCCTCTCCCAATCCAGGACTGCTGGCTCCTAGTCACTCACGTGCCTGCCTGCCTGCCTGATTGCCTCTAACCACTCTTCCTGCTGGCCTGATCACCTCTAACTGCCTCCCATGCCAGTGACCTTGCCTCCAACTGCCTCCCCTACCAGCCTGCTCACTCCATTCTGCCCCTTCTCCCCACTGGCCTGCTCACCTCCATTTTTCTTCCCTACTGGTGTGTTCATCTTCAACTGCCCCCTTGCTGGCCTACTCACTTCACCCGCTTTTCCTGTTAACCTCCAACTGACCCCCATTGACAGCCTGCTTGCTCCCAACTGGCCCCTTTGTTTATCTGCTTATTCCAATGGCCCTACCCCCACCAGCCTGATCACCCACAACTGCCCTCACATCTTGGCTTCCAACAACCTCTACCTCAGCCTTGCCACCATGGCTTTGTCCAAAAGAACATCTGAAAGGTCTCCTGGAAGGTCTCCCAGTCAAATTAGCATATTACCTTTTTATTAGTATAGATAGAATACTGGTGCATGGGCGGGGGCCGGCTGGTTTGCCCTGAAGAGTGACCCAAATCAGAGTGGGGGTTCCCTTGGGGCATGAGATCACCTGGGTAAGGGGCCTGTGATGGTTTGCAGGCTGGTCATGCCCCCATGGGATGAGGGTCTCAGCTGGGGGCTTGGCAATCCTGAGTAAGGAGCTGAGGGCTGTTTTCAAGTTGGCTAAAGCCCCTTCAGGATAGGGGGTCCTACTGGGATGCCTGGCCAGCCTGGTAAAGGAGCTAATGGCTATTTGCAGGCTGGCCATGCCCCATGGTGATCCAGGCTACCAGCCCCTCCTGATTTTATTTTCTTTCTTTTTGTTTTTTCAGTGCCTCCTTGAGTGAAGGCCAGGGTAGGCTGGAGGCAGGTATCTGGAATTTATTTATCTTCTATAATTGAAACTTTGTAGCCTTGAGTGGAGGCCAGGGGTGCTGGAAGCAGGTATATGGGATTGATTTATCTTCTATAATTGAAACTCTGTAGTCTTGAGTGGAGGCCAGGGCAAGCCAGGAAAGGGAGGAAGCTTGGCTTCTTCCATTTCTGGGGGCAACCCGAGCCTCCTGATTGTGCCAGCTTCATGTGGCTGCCATCTTTGTTGGGCTAATTTGCATACTCACTCCTGATTGGCTGGTGGTGGAGCAGAGTGATGGTCAATTTTAAATGTTTCTCTTTTATTAGTGTAGATTATTAATAAAAATAGTCTTAATTGACATTGTATTTATTATATATGTGCAAAAGACACATAGTTTTAAATTATTAACTTTAAATTGTTAAACTCAATTCTATAAGGTTTGAAGTGTTTCCGTTTTGAAGGTGAATTCCTTGGTCACCTAGTGTTCATTCTTTACTGTACTATGCAATGGTAGAATTATACATTATATTAAACTATAGAATAGAAATAAACTGATTATTTGATCTTTGCAAGTCATTTTTAATCTTCAAATAAAGGTTGGTTTATATCAATCTACATTTTAAAATGATAAGGCATATGAATATTATCATTAAAGTTGGTAACAAGAGCCGAAACCGGTTTGGCTCAATGGATAGAGCGTCGGCTTGGGGACTGAAAGGTCCCAGGTTTGATTATGGTCAAGGGCATATACCTTGGTTGCGGGCATATCCCCAGTAGGGGGTGTGCAAGAGGCAGCTGATCGATGACTCTCTCTCATCGATGTTTCTAACTCTCTATCTCTCTCCCTTCCTCTCTGTAAAAAATCAATAAAATATATTTAAAAAAATAAAATAAAAAATAAAAAAAGTTGGTAACAAGAAAATATTAGGTGTTAAGAAAGTATTTTATGTGAAAATAGTTATTTGAAATCTACTAAACTTACATCCTCTTTAATATAATAATCTGTTATTGTCATATATAAGAACATTTTTTTTGCTATATGAGAAGAATTCATTTTATATAAAAAAAATTAATATGTCATGTCCAAATATTCAATTTACATCTTAAGGAGACTACATAAATATACTTTTGACTTTAATGTCAATATTGATATTACATTTAAATGAAAAGTCCTGTAAAATTATAAAAATTTTAAGTATGTATCATGAGAAAAGAATAATACTTTATTTCAACCCAGATTATAAAAGAGCAGTTACTAAAAATAAAAAAGCAAATTGTGTGATATAAAACTTTTACAAAATATTTTTTTTTCACATTACTCAGTATTTTTAAAATAGATGTTAATTATACCATTATGTTAAAATCCTCAACACATTATCCTGGGAAGGCTTGAGGAAAAATCCAATAAACTCCCTTCAGTCTAAATTGCCATCAAGGGATCAGAAATGTGTGTGTCAGTGTGTTCAGTATTGTAGCCCAGGGGGACATAATACTTGCTATGTGTGGGGAAGAAACAGCAGGACTTTCCCGTAGAAAGGAGACAGAGGGAAAACTTGTGATCACAGAACAGAAAAGCATATTGCTGATAAGATGTGTCAGAAGTTTTCTACAACCTCAAGCTGTGCTTCTCCCAACAAAAATCTCATTCTAATTTACACGAGGCAATTTTAGTTGCACAGCTAGAGAGAACTGTGAAAAATGAAATTAGTTGTTCTTTTACTAGGGATGATTCATTGCAAACTTCTGAAATGCTTTCGTCTTTTGAACTCCTAAAATAGCTGATGCTAAAATTGCCTTATAAAATTATTTATTTTAAGAAAGGGAGAAAAGTTGTTTTTTTTAATGCATATGAATGCATTTTTAGTTTTTTTTCATGATAAAACATTTTCCATGAAATTATATACTTGGATGAAAGAAAGATCAAGCCAGACTTATGATGTTACTTAGAATCTACAGCCTTAACCTTGCACTAATGGAAGTTCCCTTGTCAACTGTAGAAGGACCATTCTCTCTTATTTATTCTGAAAGTTGGGTATAAATAAGAGGCTTTGTGAAAGAAGTGGTGTGTAAGCAATATATAATAAGACATCCAAACCACCTCCTGGCTTGGCTTATCATTTTTGTGTTGTTTCTTGACCCCGAATACATAGACTTGTCACAGTGACATGTAAGGAAAAACTAATGCTGTCTTCCAAAGTCCATGGTATTTGTAACAAAATAAATTTAAATTAAGAAGAAAACAACAATTGAATCAAACCACTTGTGCTGAAATAATCCTATGGACTGTAATATGAACTGTACCTATATAGGTGTTATTATATGGAAATGACTCATGATTGGCTAGGTGCCTGACATGGATTACTTGTGGCTCATGATAATTCCAGTCAGGCTCATTCTTTCTCAAGGCCCTAAAATCCAGAGGAAACTCATGTGTAGGTGTGTCAAACAAACGAGTTTTCTAGATTTAAGTGAGGTCACAAAAGAAATCAAGGGGATTCTTCTTTTCATTTATTTACTCTACTCAGCCTAAATTGTAGCCATTATATTTACATCATTAGACTTTTTAAACTCTAATGATTTTAAACAAGACTTTTAAAGGGACATTTTTGCTTTTGAAACTTCCTTGTGGACACTTTTTCTCTGCTGTTTCCTTTATTAATTTTTGTACATATTGCATCTATCTATATCATAGCTGGGGACACTTTCTTAACACCTGGTGATTTTGATATCTTAGATCTAGACATTCCCACAGATAAATCCATAGAAATCTTCTCAGCAACAGTCTAAAGCAATGGTCGACAAACTCATTGGTCAACAGAGCCAAATATCAACAGTATGATTGAAATTTCTTTTAAACTACATAGGTAGGTACATTGTTATTAACTTAATTAGGGTACTCCTAATCTGGCCTTTGCTAAAAACTCAATGGATCAAACAGCTGCATATGGCTCGCGTGCCGCCGTTTGCAGACCACTGGTCTAAAGGATGAACAAAATTGGTCCTTTCTCTTTATTCTTTTCGTTCTCTTTTCCCTTATTCCTTTTTCCTTTCCTCTCTCCCTTCCTTCTTGGGCCCCTTGTTTTTCCCTTTTTCTTTCCTACCTTCCATTCATCACTTTAAATTCCTGAAACCCATACTGCAAATACCTTGGTTGACAAGGCCTGCTTGTATTTGTTAATTCCAAGTAAATTGCATTAGGGCTGCTGTCCTGGAGGAGGAGAATTTCTCGCCTCTACCTTTTTTTTTAGTTCTTATGGCTGTACTCGCAATAAAATAATAAAATTGAAACAACATGTGATTAACTGGAGAAAATCAATTTAATACATGGCATAGGAGAATCACAATATGATGCTCAGATCACAAAATTAGACTCAAAGAAATTATTGAATCAGGTAGCTTTTAATACTTCTTTTTTAGACAAAGAAACAATAACTATGTGAGAAATGGATAGAGCAAAGAAAATTCATGCTCATTAGAAAGTAATCTAAGCAAAGTTTGGATATGTATCAATGAGGAATTTAAACAGAACACTAAATTAGAAAAGAGGCAATGAGATTTGATGATGCAGACTTATTGGCTCAGAATTGTTTAACGATAAGGAGTATTTTCCAGGTAACAGGGAGGTCACCTTGCACCTGTCACAAGGGCGATTTATGTTCTGCATTCAAGCACACAAGGAAGGATCACGGTGCCCTCTGGCACTGCTGGTTAGGTAACTTTCATTCAAAGTCATCACTATGCCAGTGTGGGATATTAAGGGATAGCTTGTCTTGGGCTTCCACACTCGAGAAGCCCTTACACAAAATATCACATAGTGATGGGGCCATGGGTGGTGGAGGCAGGGGCATTGCAGAACATGTCCAAGTAAAAAATGATTTAGGCTTGAAGTCTGGCAACCTGGAAGTTGAAAGACAAACTCACATAAAGGTGGCAAGGAAGTGCAATGATGAAAATATATCTCCATCATCAACAAATGAACTAATGGCAAGTGCTAGCAAGGATGTGGTGAAAAGGGAACCCTCATACATGTGCACTGCTGGTGGGAATGCAGATCGGTGCAGCCACTGTGGAAAAGAGTATGGAATTATCTCAAAAAATTAAAAATGGAACTCCCATTTGACCCAGTGATCCCACAACTAAGAATATATCACACAAAATCAGAAATCAGAAAATATCCCGATCAGAAAGAATATCATAACAGCACAATTTATAATAGTTAAGATTTGGGAACAGTCTAAGTGCCTATCAACAGATGAATGGATTAGAAAAACAGTGGTACATCTACACAATGGAATACTACCCTGCTGTAAAAAAGAAAAAATTATCACCATTTGCAACAGCATGGATGGATCTGGAGAGCATTATGCTAAGTGAAATAAGCCAGTGGGAGAAAGATAAGTATCACATGATCTCACTCATTTTTCAAATATAATAATACTATAACCTGCTGAATAAAAATAGATCCAGAGAAAAAGAAGCATCAAACAGACTGTCAAACCTCAAAGGAAGGTAGGGGAGGGTGGGGGTAAAGGGAAGAGATCAACCAATGAACTTCCATGTATATACTGGTAAACATAATCAATGGACATAGACAATAGGACATGAAAGCCTGGCCTTGGGGTGGGGGCGGGCTCAGAGAGGTCAATGGGGAAAAGGGCACATATATAATACTTTCTACATAAAGAATTAAAAAAAATCTCTTCAATAATTGATGTTGGTCAATACATTATGGAGAGATATTTTTAAAATCCTTCTATTCTACCATAACTATACACAAGATTATTTTGAATAAATTATAGCGATTTAAGTGTGAATGGTGAAACAATAAGCACTAGGAACAAATGGGGAAAATGATTTTGTCAAGTTGAAATAGGCAAGGGATACTTAACAGGATAAAGCATACCTTAGGTTTATAGGGATGGAGCATGTAACAGTCATACACACATTACTGCGTGGCTTTCCAATTGATAATGCTTTTGGAAAACTCTCAGTGTCTAACATAGATGATTGATGCTACTTCATTTGGCTTCTGTCTTCTGTTTTGCCATCTGCTAAAAAGTACTTTGTTTTTCCTTCTACTAAATATTCCTAATTTTATAAAAATTTTAAGGTTAATTCTTTTGAGATGGATTTTTACCCCCTCTCTCTATACTTACTTCCAGACTAGTACAATTTAATCTTATGTGGGTAAAATTATATATATATATATATATATATATATATATATATATATATATATATATTAATGACAAACACATTTATGTTTCATTGATGTCCTCAACACAAACAATTGGTGGGAATGCAGATCGATGTCCTTATAATATATATACATAATTATATATATTACAGTCCTATTTTATGATTGTTGTCCTGGTGTAATTATGACTATTTCCAAACTCTTTATTCCCCTTTGGAAATTTCCTCCTTCCTATTTCTTGTTTTAATAAACAACTACTCTAATAATCTGTAAGTCATAAACTAACATTTGACTCTTCACTTTCTCTCAACATATCTAATATGCCTGGAAACTCTGTTAACTTATCAATAAAATATATATTCAATATGAATATTATTCTTCAAATTCACTTTGAAACCCTGATATAATTTATCATTATTTTTCACCTAAAATATGGAAGTCAAACTACTTGATCACTATGCTTTCTCTCTTACTCTCATAAAGCTCATAAATGATAAAAATAAATTTCTGACATAATTTATGGTATAACACTGAATTAGTACTACTGTGGAAATGTTACATAAATATAAAATATAAAGTTAAATAATTGTTACTTTAATTTATATTTATTTATAAATATATAAATAATAAAAGTTAGATATTGAGGTAGATTAAAAATGGCCACACCTTATTTGCTGATGCTTCCATAATTGATAGAATGCCTTTTTTCCTTCTTGTATCTGAATTGTCCCTCTGATTAATGCAATTAGATGACATTGGGTGATTTCCAAGGCTCAGTGACAGGGAAAATCCCAGCTTTCACACATCTTGTTTTAGAACTCTGGTTTGCTCTTATAAAGCCCAGTATGAAGGACCACATGGAGAAAGAGGCTCAGTCAGCCTAGCTGAGGCTCCAGAACCCTGAAGACAGGAGTTAAACCATCTTAGACATCTTGCTGCAGCCAAGTGCAAGGTGGCCTCAGCCAGAGGAAGGAGCCCACATAAGATCACCAAAGAATCATGTTTCCAACCCCCAAAATTATGGGGTTTATAGGTCATAGCAATAAATATCTGACACAGTCCAAATATATTGGGTGTCCCAAAAAATGCATATACACACTTCAAATAATTATAAATGCAGTGTTTATTAAAATTCATTTCATTTTTAAAATTGAGCTATCAGCTACTATAGTGTGCATATAGTTTTTGGGGGATACCCTGTATATGTAGATAGATAGGTAGATAGATAGATGATAGATAGACGATAGATAGATGCATAGATACATAGGCAAATATATATATATATATATATATATATATATATACACACATATATATAAACATACATACATAAAGAGAGTGTGAGATATGATAAAGTGAAAATCAACTGACATAGGGGAAAATCTAACTAAGTATAATATATTAGAAAGAAGGGATATTTCAAAAATAATTGTTAAAAAATATATAATTAAGCAAACCTTAATGGGATTAAAAATTTCCCTGGAACTATAGTTACATTGCTGCTTTTTTACCCTCTACTTTTTTTTTCCTTTGAACTTCCTTTTACTCTGATTGTGCTCAGGGTTCAGAAGCTATGTAATTATTTTTCTCTTGTCTCCATTTTACATTCTTAAAGACACATTAAAGATTGAATTACTAGGCAAAAGATTTGACCTTAGTAATAGTGAGAACATTTTACTTTCACTTCCAATCAATCAAGTCTTGTCTTTCTCTCCTTTATCATTGTCTTTTAGATTTTTCTCATTAGGTTAATTAAAAAAACAAAGATAACATATATATATATATATGTGTGTGTGTGTGTGTGTGTGTAACTATTGTACATCTTTTTTTAAATATATTTTATTGATTTTTTTACAGAGAGGAAGAGAGAGAGACAGAGAGTTAGAAACATTGATGAGAGAGAATCATCCACCAGCTGCCTCTTGCACACCCCCTGCTGGGGATGTGCCCGCAACCAAGGTACATGTCCTTGACCAGAATCGAACCTGGGACCTTTCAGTCTGCAGGCTGATACTCTATCCACTGAGCCAAACCGGTTTCGGCTATATCTACATCTTTATATGCCTATGGTTGTATATATATTTTAATATAAGACAATGGTTTTTAGAGACATTAAAAATTGATTGGTCTCAATTAAGCATTATTACATATGAATTTTATTAAGTAGTAAAAATTTAATTTCTGAAATATGATCACATCATATATATGCCACAATCATATTTTCTTATTTTAATAAATTATCTATTATTTTGCTGATGTGGCTGCTCAGGGACTACACAGTGAGAATTTCTGTATTAGATAGATTTTATGAACAACTGGAAGTAAAGTAGTTACAGGTATGTAAAACCTATGCAGACAAAAATAATAATTAATTATAAAAATCAAAAATTATATAAAAATAAGAGTTAAGAACTATTTGCAATACCTATAATGATGTAAACACTTAACTATTATTCTTTTTTAAATGTGACATTTGGACATAGAGAGATAATAGTGTAACAATTCTCAGCAACTACTAGTAAAAGAGAAAATAGCTCTACAAGTTTATTATTTAGAAAGTTTATATAAGCAAAACATTGTAAAAATATATATCTCAACTTCAGTTAGGGAGCAGGATAGAATATGAGATTAAGGTGCTATGAGTGTAGTCTTTGTTATTAAAAATAATTCAGTTTAATTTTTATTTCTGTGCATTTATAACTGGAGACAGATGTACAGAGATGTGTACATGAAAAGATAGACACATAGATATATAAACACAGATACGGAGTTAGAAATAAATATAATTATAGGTAACTATATCTTTGTATATGTTTCTTTTACATATGTAAATATGCAATTATAGATCTATATAATGTAAATATATAGAGAAATATACACACATATATTAAACATATATGTCTATATATTATATATAACTATAGAGATAAAGATACATACATATCAAATATATATTTACATATTAATTTATAAAGAGAAATAGAAATATATATATATATATATATATATATATATATATGCATACATACACACACACATTTTTTTCTATTGGTTCTGTTACTCTGGAGAAACTTGTATACAACTTGTACTGATCATGTTTTAACCAGCCATTGTTCCCATATACAATTAAACTCTACAATGTTATGTCACTTTGAAAAATACTTTATATTATTAAGGAAAGTTGACAATATACGTTCTAGATGACTTCGCAATTTTATTCATGAGATATCTGAATGTCGAATAATGTAATTTGTAACAGGACTTGTAGTAGCCTCAGATTAGAAACAGCTCAGATGTCCAATGATCAGGACATATTTTATGTTGTATTAACACAATGGAATATTAAAATCTTCAAAAATGAATAAATTCCAGCTATTTATAAAATTGCTTAATGTAACAAGCAACATTATACACATACACAACTAAAACAAAATAATGTATCCAGTATGATTTTAATAAAATAAAATTTGAAACTGCTACATACACACGATAAGCAAACAAACAAATTAAGACACTAGTTATCTCATGGAGGTATGAAGAGGGTGTTAATCAGAAGGGAACACTCAGCAGGGAAAGAGACAAAATATATCTGGAGAGTTATCATTGTTCTATTTCTTAAACTGGGTTCTAGTCAACCTAGTATCTGCTATATGATATTTATAAAATTATTCTTGTGCTTTTTATACACTTTTCTTAATATTTCATATACCATAATAAAATTTTTAATAATCTGCTTTGTAATATAATTTCACTTAAAAAAAATAGATGTACTCAAGGAGGTCCTTATGATAAAAAAAACATAGCTATGATAAAACAAAAACAAAACCATTTTTAAAGTCTTGTTCACATGAATTTATTTTGTAGATGTGCTTTCAGATATTTCAAGATCCTTCTCACTGTTTAGAGAGGATAGCAAATGAGTAAACACTTCAAGTTTGATTATGTTTTTGCTAAATATCTTTCATCATGAAAAGTTATTTTTAAGTCTTCCTTATGTAGCAAATGTAACAACTAAATATCCTCAATCCAAAGAGTCTCCATAAATTCTAAGGTATCACTTTATCCTTAATATAGATTGTGATTTCTTCTGAGAATATTTGTCTGACTGTGGTTGCGGGTTTCCATTACAGAGAACTGAGATCTCAGAATAGTATTTTACAAAAGAGAAATATTCAGATACACAAATAATTCTGGTATCTGGTCAAAACTAAACTGTTGGTACAAGAATGTGCCCCACAGATGGGGACTTTTACCCCCGTCACCATGGCTGTTCTTGCTGCCCCGCCCCGTTGGGTCAGGCCTCATGCATCCGCGAAGCAGAAAGGGCCATCCGTGCTTCTGTGGATCCCAGTAAATTATGTCTTCTGAGGCCCAGGTGTTTTGTGTTTGCTTTTTTCCCTCCCCATGAATTGTGTATTAAATATTGTTGCAGTTGCACACACACACACAAAAAAAATGGTTTTTCTTAAAGTACCACAAAGAAGAGCAATTACTAGTGTACTCTGTTGGCTAAATAATCCTGCTGCCAAATTGTGAAACGAAGACAAATCTACAAACACAGAAAATCCAAGGTATGAACATATCTTTCCTACAGATGGATAAAATATCTTGCTATGAGACCTATTGGGGAATATGAGTGGGAAAATACTATAAAAGCAACCTGTTTTATGTGAAAGCGTTGCTAGAATATAAAAGATCCATCTAGGAAAGTATTCTAAAATACTTTCTACCTTCAGCTATAAAAACATGAAAAGTACTGAAGTCCTCAGCACTTTTTTTTTTACTTAAATGAAAGTCAGAGAATACATCATAATGGATCTTGTAACAATAAATCTGAAAGGTTTTGATTACAATAAACTCTCTTGAAGAAAACTTTTCCCCCTAAATGTGACACATAAGAGTGAACTTCACAGGATTTTGTGTTAGAAAAAGAGAGTGAACTTCTTAAGATTAGGAGAATAATAGCAAGGGTTGCATTTCAGTACTTCTAAAGAAAATTGTTGGCTGAAATAGATTTTGTACATTGACTCTGCCTGGATGTATTGCAGTTTCACAGGTGTTAGATAGATAACTTTAATGTGACTATTCCCACTCCCGGTCACTCAGTCAGTTTGAAGAAGTATTTGATGTATTCCCAAGTGCTTACCCCTTATATTTTTCTGTGGTTCATGGTGATTTAGCACAATGAAACAATAGAGTCTGATTTTCTCCCAACTTCATTACAGAAGGCAATCTTTTTGACATAGCACTAGGGGATACACTATTCTGTCCTGTTTTCACAGGCCTGCATCACCTCCAAAATCATGAGGCACAAGGGCAGGTGGCTCCGTGCAATCTCGGCAGAAGTGCTGTGTGAGATTTTTTAATAATGAATTCTAATCAGATGGATTATTTGTTCTGCATACTTGGTTTCCCTGAGACCATGATGGGAGAACTGTTGAACAAATTTTTAAAAAGTGGAATTGGGCTACTATTGCTACAGAACCTTTTCTGTACTTCTAACTCTAGTCTTACATGCCAGTGAAGTACCCACAAAATGCACTAATGCATAATAGTCAGCTTAATTTTGAATAAGAACCCATGTTTTCTATTTGATAAGCCATTATTACAACATGGGAGGGGAAGGAAGAGAAATCACAGTAACTTTAATCCCAAACATACTTACATCAACTCCTCTCTCAGTGCTAGGAATATGATTATTTTCTCATAGGCTTTGCTTTTGCGTTTGGATTTTCACTAGGATTTCCTTTTATTTTGGAGTGCACATAGCCCTAAGATAGTTTTGACAAGTGGAATTCTACTTTCAGGCAATGCTCTTTTTTTTTAGTGTTTAACCTTAAAATTAAGAATACAATGTAATTTTTCAGGTACAAATCATAGTACATCTGTTATCTCTGATGAACAGATTATAGAATTTATTTGACCTAGGCTTTCAATTTTAAGCCACATTTCCTCTCCACTCAACCTCTTTAATACTATGGCTCATTTTTATATTACAGATTGAAAAGTGTAGTGTAGAGATATAAAATAATTGTTATAAAGTTGCAAACATATTAAGCTATCTTCCCAGGATTCAAACCTAGGCAGTGTGACACTAGAACCAATGTGTTTAGCAATTATGCTACGGTCCCTTAGCACTGTGACTGTTGGTTTTGTGTATTTATTTAGATCAACATACTTAATAATTATCACTCATGACATAACTACTTCAGATATGTTAGGCAGAAACATATTGGTAAAAATATTGTGAAAGGTATTACTTGTTAAAATTTGATATCAAAAGGAAAGATCAGCTGAAACCAGTTTGGCTTAGTGGTAGAGCGTCGGTCTGCGGACTGAAAGGTCCCAGATTCGATTAAGGTCAAAGGCATGTACATTGGTTGAGGGAACATCCCCGGTAGGGGGTGTGCAAGAGGCAGCTGGTCGATGTTTCTCTCTCATCGACGTTCTAGCTCTCTATCTCTCTTTTATCCTCTCTGTAAAAAAAATCAATAAAATGTATATGTGTGTGTGTATATATATATATATATATATATATATATATATATATATATATATAATTAAAAAAAGGAAAGATCATGCCTTGATAAAATGTTTATCAAGATTTGTCCCTACATGAGTAGGTCCCTTTTTATTTGAACACTAGGGGCCCAGTACACAAATTCGTGCACCTTGAAAGGAACTGTGGGCCATGAGGCTATGGTGGGCACAGGGGTGGGTCTTGGCCCGTCCTCTGTGCTCCCACCCAACAGCTCCCATCATGGCCCCCATCCCCTGTATACCAGCAGCCCTGCTCTTGGTGACCGAATTAGAATCACAAACACATTGATTTTCAAATAAATCAAAGACAATGAAAGGAAGTGAACAGAATGGGACCAAATGACAAAAATAAGGATGTTGCAAATAAATTAAAGCTAAAATAGACAAAATCAATTGATATTTTCTGAGGGTTTATCATATACTAGAGTTCTGGTGCATGAAATTCCTGCACAAGGGAAGGGGTCCCTCAACCTGTCCTCCACACTTTCACAATCTGGGACCCTTCAGGGGATTTCTGATTACCAATTTAGGCCTGATCCCACAGAAATCCCTATGGGATCGGGCCTAAACTGGCAGTTGAACATCCCTCTCACAATCTGGGAGTGCTGGCTCCTAACTGCTGGCTTGCTTGCTTGATGACCTCTAACCACTGGCCTGCCTGCCTGATCACCCCTAACTGCCTTCCTACCTGCTTGATTGCACATAACTGCCTCTTCCTTGGCTCCCACCACTGCAGCTTCATCTGGAATGACGTTTCGAAGGTTGTGTGGCTATCCAGTCTAATTAGCATATTATGCTTTTATTATTATAGATGGCCTTTATTAAGTTGAGGTAGTTTCCTTCTATTCCTATTTTATTAAGTGTTTTAATCAGAAATAGATGTTGTAACTTATCAAATGCTTTTTCTGCATCTATTGACAAGATCATATGATTTTTATCCTTTCTTTTGTTAATGTGGTGTATTACATTGATTGATTTGCCAATGTTGAACCATCTTTGTGCCTCTGGAATGAATCCCACTTGATTGTTATGTATTATTTTTTGGATGTATTATTGTGTTTGATTAGCTAGTATTTTGGTTATGATTTTTCCATCTATATTCATCAAGTGTCAGGATATAAAAATCAATGTGCAAAAATCCATTGCCTTCCTATATACCAACAACAAAACTTCAGAAAAAGAAATGAAGAAAATTATTCATTTTGCAATACAACCAAAAGAATAAAATACCTAGGAATATACTTAACAAATAATGTGAAAGATCTATATACTGAAAATTACAAAATATTATTCAAAGATATTGAAAAAGGAATAAAGAAATGGAAAAATATCACATGTTCATGGATTGGAAGAATCAATCTAGTTAAAATGGCCATTTTACCCAAAGCAATATACAAACTTAATGAAATCCCCATCAAAATCCCAATGTTATTTTTTTAAAGAAGTACAACGAGAAATCATCAGGTTTATATGGAACCACTAAAGACCCAGAATAGCCAAAGCAATCCTGAAAAACAAACAAACAAAAAAAAAAAACCAAAAAAACACAAAACACACACACAAAAACAACAACAAACAAAAAACAAGCAAAAAACAAACATTGCTGGAGGTATCACACTACTGACTTCAAAATATACCACAGAGCTACAATAATCAAAAATCATGTTATTGTCAGAGAAACAGTTATACAGATCATTGGAACAGAATAGAGAGCCTAGCTATAAAACCACACATATATACGGGCAGATAATTTTTGATAAAGGAGCCAGAAATACACATGGAAGTAAAGATAGTCTCTTCAATAAATAGTGCTGAGAAAACTGGAAAGCCACATGCAGATGAAGGAAACTGAATAGCAGTTTGTCCCCATGTATTCAAAATGGATCAAAGACTTAAACTAAGACCCTAAACTATAAGTCACATAGAAAAAACTATAGGTACCAAACTTATGGACCTGGGTGATAGAGAACATTTTATAACCTTGACTCTAATGGCAAGGGAGGTAAAGACAAAAATAAATGAATGGGACTATATCAAACTGAAGAGCTTCTGCAAAAGAAATGGACAACAAAACAAACAGGTAGCCAATCAGATTAGAGATGATATTTGCAAACAGTAGCCCAGACAAAGGTTTAATTTCCAAAATATATTTAAAAAAATCTCACAAAACTCAACATGAAACAAACAATCCAATCAAAAAGTGAGCAAAGGACCCGAAAATATACCTATCTGAAAAAGACATACAAACAGCCAATAGATACATGAAAAGATGTTCAATTTCACAGGCAATCAGGGAAATACAAATGAAAAATACAGTGAGATACCACTTTATACAATTAGAGTGGCCATTATCAATAAGACAAGCAACAGGTGTTGGACAGGTTTTGGGAAAAAGGGAACCTGCATTCACTGCTGGTGGGAATGTAGACTGGTACAACCACTATGGAAAGCAGTCTGTCAATTCCTTAAAAATTAAGAATAGAGCCACAATATGACAAAACAACCCCTCTCCTGGGTATATATCTGAAAAACTGGAAATCATTATACACAAATGTATATGTACCCCTGTGTTCATTGCAGCATTATTCACGATGGCCAAGTGTTGGAAACAGCCAAATTGAAGAGCTGCACAGCAAAAAAACTGGACAAAAGCTAGGGTATATATACACAATGGAGTACTACACATCAAGATAGGATGAAATAGCATCATTTACAACATGGATGGACCTTGAGAACATTATACAAAGTGATATAAATCAAACAGAAAAAGCTATGTGATTTATTAACTAATACCCTATAGAATAAAGGGTAATATGCAAATTGACCATCACTCCAACACTCAAGATGGCTGCCCCCATGTGGTCAAAAATGGTCACAAGATGGCTGCTACAAGATGGCTAGCAGGGAAGAGCAGTTGGGAGGGACCAGGCCAACAGGGTAGGGCAGTTAGAGGTGACCAGGCCTGCAGGGGAGGGCAATTAGGAACAATCTGGCCAGCAGGGGAGCAGTTAGGCATCAATCAGGCTGGCAGGGGAGTGGCTAGGTGGTGATCAGGCTGGAAGGCACAAGTGGTTAGGGGTAATCAGGAAGGCAGGCAGGCAAGTGTTTAGGAGCCAGAAGTCCTGAATTGTGAGAGGTATGTCCGACTGCCCACCAGAATTGGACCTAAAAGGGCAGTCAGACATCCCTCAAGTTGTCCCAGATTGGAGAGCGCAGGCTGGTCTGAGGGACATATACATATACACCCCCTGCCCAGTGCACTAATTGTGTGCACCAGGCCTCTAGTGTATAATATAAAACTGAAAGTTATGTACACAAACAGCAATGTGGTAATTGCCAGAAGGAGGGGCTGGAGGAAGAAAGGGGTCTTAATATGAGGTGACAGGAGATTTGACTTTGGGTGGTGGGCACATGGTCCTATATACAGATTTTGTAAATGTAATCTATATGTTCATGCTGAGTAAAGTCACTCCAATAAAATTAAAAATAAAATATAAAAAAAAATGAGTAAAGCAGAATTCAAATTATTCACAAATTTTCCAAAGAAAATACAAGTAAAATTTCCCAAATCACATATGAGGCCAGGATTAACTTTAAAATCAGGAAATATACAAGGGGTTCTTCTCTTACCTGTGCTACTCAACATTGCATTGGAAATTCTAACCAAGGCACTTGGGAAAGAAAAATAAATAAAAGGCATCTAGATTGCTCAGGAAGAAATACATCAAACTCTACTCACAGGTCCCACAGACTAATGCATATAGAAAATTCTAAGAAATCTACTAAAATAAGACTAATAAATAATTTCTGAAAAATTGAAAGATAAATAATGAATGAATGAAATCATTTGCTTGTCTGTATACTAGCAATGAACAATCCAAGATGAAATTAAGAAAATAATTATATTTAAAATAATGTCTAAAAAATTCAATACTTAGCAATAAATTTAACATATGCATGCAAAAGATTTAATTTGGTCATAACAAGGAAGCATTTGGAGCCAATTAATAAAAATAAAAACATTCGCCATGGAGAGACTTATAATTAAAGTCAGTCACACGTTCTTAAGAGAGGACAAACAGCAAGCTTTCCACTGAGATGTAAAGGAGGCACTATTTTTAAAGGCTTTGATATTAGAAAATAGTTTTTCTCTTTTAATTTTTTTTATTTTTTTTTATTTTTTAGAGAGAGAAGAAAGGAAAGAGAGAGAGAGAGAGAGAGAGAGAGAGATTGAGAGAAGAGCCAGACACAGATATCAATCTGTTGCTTCCTGCATGCTCCCCCTTCTCTGGGATCCAGCCAGCAACCTCAGGCATGTGCCCTGACTGAGAATCAAACCCTCAAACTTTCAGAGCACAGGAGGAAGTCCCACCAACTGAACTACACAGCCAGGGAAGAAAATAGTTCTTTTCTCAATGTGGAGTGTTAATCTAATCATATTTATAGAATTGATTCATTAATTTAATACAAAATATCAATAAAGTAAACTTGAAATTTTCTTTAAAATGTATTGCTACCTTATATAAATATAAAAATTTGGAAAACAATTAATTGAAAAATGAGCACATTTTAATAGAGTCATAAGGCATGTGATATTTTTTTTGTGGTGATTAATCTTAAAACTGAGTGCAACATCATTTTAAGGATACAGTAACATGGGGATTTCTCTACAAAGAACATCTAGCTTCACAATGCAATAAATTTATTTGCCTTAAGAAAAGATATGGTAGGTCAGAAAATACAATCTTTGGGGGCTTCTTAGTCATTAAGAAAACATAAAGATATGGTAGGTCAGAAAATACAATCTTTGGGGGCTCCATAGTCATTAAGAAAACATATGAAATTCCCCCTGGTAAGAATTCCAAATAATTATTTACTCTACATTTTCTAGAGAAGAGTTAAATCTATGGTATGGGGGGTAGGAAATAAGAAAATTGCTTAGAACACTCCAGAAGTTTTATAATGTTTCTATAGGAGGAGGGGACAGAGATTATAAAATACAATCAAGCATCAACAGGAATGGTCAATAGTTATTTCATTTTTCCTTGAAAGGATATAATGCTACTATCTAAAACTCTTAAGAGAAAATATTTTTGTGTCTGGCATAATTTCTAAAAGTGGGTATATTTCAAACCATATCACATATGCTTAGATAAGGAATCTAGTGTATATTTCAGTTTCATTTATTATTTAAAAATTATATGAAAATCAAAGCTGCCAATCTAAATGAAGACTTTACTTTTGAAATAGCATGAGGAATAAAAATTTAAATTTTGTTTTAAAATTTACACGGAGGAAATGCCAAATGCACATAATAAAATGGTTTGATTCTGAAGGTCAAATTTAGAATTCATATTATGATAGAGTGAGCTTAATTAAAATATAAAGAAATCATTTATTAATGATTTTAGTTCACATTAGTGCCTTTGACCTTAGGCTAGCCTCAGGCATCTTTCAAATGACTTGCATGAACAGACTATGCATACCAAAGTCGGTTCAGCATTGCATATCATTTCTCTCAGAGAGGTGCTGCTCAGTGGTATTGAACAATACAAGTGACCAAACTGCCTGAATGTTGACCAGCTCCTGTTTAATCATGTACTGACCAGAGCATGGATGGCCCATCCTAAAGCTTGTAGTGGTTAAGTACCTAAAATAGATACATTTATAAGTTCAGTTAAGACCATGAGGCTTTTCACCATGGCCAGTGCGCCCAGCAGTTAGGGCATCAGCCGGGGCACCAGAGGTTGGAGGGTTCGGTTCCTGGTAAAGAGCATGCACCTGGGTTGCAGGTTTGATCCCTAGCCTCGGTTGGGGTGAGTGAAGGCTGCAACCAATCGATGGGTCTCTCTCACATACATGTTTCTATTTCTCAGTGTCTCTCTCCATGCCCCTCCCCTTTCCTTTCCTCCCAATCTCTCTCTCTTCCACTCGCTCTAAAAAATATCCATGGAAAAACATATATTCAGGCCTGACCTAAGAGGGCTGTGCTCTGATAGGAGGCTGAGTGCCCTTGCTCTCAGCTATGGACTGGATTAACAGCGAAAATACTGCCTAGTCAGCTTGAAAAACAAAACAACAAACAACAAACAAAACAAAAAAAGAAGGAGTATCATTGATTGGAAATACTTTGTCTAAGGAGCCCCGAAGAAACAACATAGAGACTGGTAAGAGAGTGGGCATTGCAGAAAGCGGGGCCTCCCCTGGAGGTGGTGCTGGGCCGAGAGGCCAGAGTGACGGTGGTTACAAAGCTCCCTGCCCCGGGAATGTGGCCTAGCTTCCAAACGCAGGGATTTCAATCCCTGAACAGCACTGACAGGGAGAGCCACAGTATATGGCCCCAGAATAGACTGGGGCCTGTGGGCTGACCCAGCAGTGACCTAAATGGGCCCCCTGCATTCCTGTACGGAGCCCCAGAAAGCATCTAAACTGTGTGGCGCTGAGAAGGCAAAGAGGACTCTCTCACCACCCAAGAGGAACTGGCAGTAGGATGGATTGGGCATTTTTGAGCTGCACTGAAGAGAGGTGGAATCTCGTGCAGAGCTGGGAATCTCACCCCAGCTTTACTGAGATCAGCTGGGCAGAGAGACAGGAGGCCCTCATGGGGCCAACTTTGTAACCCCAGTGCTTAAACCTGAGGTGCAAGGGTGATGGCAAAGGTTTTCTGTTTTGTTTTTTCTTTGTATGATTTTATTTTGGGATGGCATCCACTGAGAAGAGTTATACTGGGGAGACAGAGCAGTAAGAGCTGGGCTTTGTGTCTGCATTGTGGAGAGGCTGGCCTGAGCACCCTATGTGTTCAGCCAGCCTGAGCTGGGAAAAGTGGGGTAGAGTATATCTACCTCTCCGGCAGGCTGGGAGCGCTTCCCCCGAAAGGAAAGGAGTTAGGTCAGGCTGTCTGAAACCCAGACACTCAAACTGGGCCCAGTTCAGGGCCCAGTAGGGAGAACAGCTCAGAGGAGGACACACCAAAGATGAGACCCTCAGGGGCTATTGATTGGGACAGGAAGAAAATGCTTATCCTCTCTTTTGGGGGTGGGGCAGGCAGCATGCTCACCAGAGATTGTTTTGATCAATTCCCCTGAGCCCAGGGCTGCCAATACAGAAAGGCAGCAGGCTGTCTCCAATCTGAGCCTCTATCAGGCCATTTTAGGAGTAACTAGAGTTAGAAAATATGGTAGAGACTGAAGATTTTCTCCAACTTGAGTGCCTGACAATGAAATCTCTAAGTTAGGGGGCCATTAGCATTAGGTATGCTGGCCTGCCTCCACCTTAATGACTCTCTTCCAAAAACACTGGAGAAAGACCAGAGATTTACAGGGGGGAGGTAGAGTAGCTAATAGATGGAGATGAACCTCAGAGACTCTCAGACTCCCAGCTGCAACAGGAACACTGAGAGACAAACTTGTACAGCTTCTGACCTTGAAGGACACAAATGTACCTTCCAGAAGGTCTGAAATCTGCATATAAAACAGTGAGGCTCAGGACACACGAGCTGTTCAGACAAACTTCACTTGGCTGGCTTTTATAAAAGTTTTTGTTTTGTTTTGCTTATTTGTTATTGTTGTTTTACAAATATTTTCTCTCTTTTTTTAAGGCTGTCAGGTATTTTATTAACATAAACTCTACAGGCCAGAAGTAAATGGCATGATATATACAAGGTAAAGAAAATCAAAGATCTGAATCCAAGACTACTTTATCTAGCAAAGATTTCATTCAAAATAGATGGTAAGATAGTTTCCCAGACAAAACAAAAACAAACCCACAAACAACTAAAATAGTTTATTACTACCAAACCAGTATTGCAAGAAATGTAATAGGGATTGTTGTAATAATCCTATCTAATAAAATATTAATATGCAAATTGACCGTCACTCCAACACACAAGATCGCTGCCCTCATGTGGTCAAAGATGACTTTCCTCATGTGGACACAGGATGGCCGCCACAAGATGGCAGCAGGGGAGGGCAGTTGTGGGTGATCAGACCAGCAGGTGAGGGTAGTTGGGAGAGACCAGGCCTGCAAGGGAGGGCAGTGGGGGGTGATTAAACCTTCAGGGGAGGGCAGTTAGGGGTGACCAGACCATCAGAGGAAGGAAGTTGGGGGTGACCAGGCCTTCAGGGAAGGGCAGTTGGGGAGGACCCAGGCCTACAGGGGAAAGTAGTTGGGAGGAACCTGGCCTGCAGGGGAGGGCAGTTAGGGGTGACCAGGCTGGTGAGGGAGGGCAGTTAGAGGCAATCAGGCTGGCAGGGGAGCAGTTAGGCATCAATCAGGCTGGCAGGGGAGTGGTTAGGGAGTGATCAGGCTGGCAGCAGAAGTGGTTAGGGGCAATCAGGAAGGTAGGCAGGTGAGCAGTTGGGAGCCAGCAGTCCTGGATTGTGAGAGGGATGTCTGACTGCCCATTTAGGATCGGGTCTAAACAGGCATTTGAACATCCCTTGAGAGGTCCCAGATTAGAGACTTTGAAGGCGAGGCTGAGGGACACTACCCCTCCCCCCCACCCCGTGCACAAATTTCATGCACCTGGACCCTAGTAATAAGAAATAAAGAGAGAGAGAGTAATGTAGATATAAAGAATTTTTAGAAAGCAATAAATACGTACCTATCAGAGTGAAAATGGTGGCCAAATAGGCAGATCTTACTTGCATCTCCTCCCAGGACCAGACTACAAATAAAACTAAAGTGGAGAACATACACTTGGAATTACCAACTGAGGTCCAGTTGAGGAGGACACATATATCAAGGAAGGGCATAAAACACATGGGAACTGGTAGCAAGGGCGAGGTCAGAAGAAGGTCTGACCCAACTTCCATGGATGGCAGGCTGAGAATGAGGAGGGATATCTCAGCTACAGAAAGGTCATTTCCCTCAGAATATTGAGGTCTGGAACCCAGGTTGGGCACTCCAGCCCAGGGTATCAAAGCCAAGACCAGCAGCCCATGTCACATCTAGCTGTGAAAGTCAGCAGGGCTGTTGGCCATTGTGTATTCTGGAGGCAGTATATTGGAGCCAGCTGGTTGACGAGAAAGCCTAAGTTCCTTTCGTGTGTGTGTGTGTGTGTGTGTGTGTGTGTGTGTGTGTTTTAAACCCAGACCACAGGAGTTGCATTTGTAGCTACTCACCAGAATCTTTGTTAGAGGGAAGGTGGTGTGGACTTGAGGTGCCTAAGGAGAGACCCCTATGGGAAACATTAGGGGTGGTCCTGCAATTTATCATACCCCACCCCCAAACCAAAATGGCTATTTTTTTCTGAAAAGAGCTAGTCACTTTCAGAAACTGAAGAACATAAAAAAAGACACTATAGATGGTACTGCTCACCCACCCTCAGGAAACCTGCCAGCCACACTCTACATCTTGATCTTCACAAAGGAGACAGCTTCAGAGATTTGATGGTTGTGGAACCAGCTGCCTCATGGTTCTTTTAACTTCGTCCCACAAATGCTCATTTGGATTGAGATCTGGTGATTGTGGGGGCCACCTAACAAGGTAAATTCTCCCTCATGTTCTTGAAACCATTCCTGCACAATACGAGCACTGTGGCATGGCACATTGTCTTGTTGGAAGAAGCCATCTCCATTGGGATATGCCATCAACATGATTGGATGAACTTAATCAGCAACAATACTTAAGTATGTTGTGCTAGTCAGACGTTGTTCCACGTGGATTAAAGGGCCCAAATCATGCCAGGAAAACATGCCCCAAACCATAACACTGCCCCCACCAGCTTGAAGGGTTGTACTCATGCATGTGGGGTGCATGTTTTCATGTTGTTTCTGTGAAATTCTCACTCTGCAATCTGTGTGATGAAACTGAAAACGTGATTCATCGGACCACATGACTTTTTTCCAATGCTCGACTGTAAAATCCTTGTGTTCCTGTGCAAATTGGAGTCATTTTATCTTGGTAATTGCAGACAACAAAGGTGTTCCAACAGACCTTTAGCTTCCATATCCCATATGATGCAGTGTACGGCTAATTTGCCTACAAACATCAGGTGGTCATAATAATCTGCCCACTCAGTTTATACATAATTTATTGATTTCAAATAGGAAGGGAGAGGAAGATAGAAATAGAAACATCTATGATGAGAGAGAATCATTGATCGGCTGTTTCCTGCATGCCCCCTACAGGGGATCAAGCCTACAACCTAGGCATGTGCCTGACTGGAAATCAAACTGTAACCTCCTAGTTCATAGGTTGATGCTCAACCACTGAGCCATGCTTGCTGTCCTTTTTTTTTTTTTTTTTTCCATAGAGAGTAAGTACCCAGAAGGGCATGATAGTTTCATTAGAACTGGCTGGGGCATGGGGAAGGGATTGCATTTATAAAAACAGGCAAACAGTCTATGCCCCATCATTTGCAATTTTTAACATATTGATGTGTCTGGATTCTACAATGATTCTATTAAATGTGAATACTGTTGCTTGTGGTTCTTGGTATTAAAATAAGGTCTCCATATTTCTACACAAGTTATATGTATTTAGCATTATTTTCCTGTTCCTAGAGCTAATTGCCTAACATCAATGAATTAGATTCATTTTGTTACTATGTTGTAACTCTCTTTAGTGCATTTCTTTGTTGGGAGAGGTAAATTGCGGGGATTCCTGAGTGTACTGGCACATTCTTGCTAGGAGAGCTGAAAATACAACTTCCTATCTTGAGAAATGAGAAATGTCTGGGCCCAGGTAAAGAGCTGGCTTGCTTCACCTTACAATGATATTTGTGATTCCGCCAGCTCTGTGATCTCTGATGCAGTCTGCTGTGTGTGCAGGTGTTCACAACGGGCTTTTGGCATGGCACTCCTAAGCCTCTGGGGAACTGACACCAATCAACATGAACTCTGCCTACTGCTTTTGCCAGGAATAATAAAGTGTTTGTCTCTAAGACAGGAGTCTTGTGTCTTCTCTCAGCATCCTTGAAGTGGACTAGGTTCACTTGCGATTTTAAGAGAGATAAAACCTCAGACCCTGCATGGTTCTTGACAGTTTTGGAGACTAGGATGGGTTGAGACATAACTTCATAGAAGGGAAGAGATGAAGAGGATAGATATGATAAGACTTCCCAGAATCAGAGAGTAAATGACAAGTGTGGGAATGACAGGGGACGAGTGAGGGTCTTCCACTGTCCTAGCTGTCAATAAATGTGTAGATGCTAAATAGAGGATGAATAAAAACCTGCCTCCTGATTGGTTGTTATTCACTCTCATAACTTTGGAAGGAAGGAAAAAGGGCTGCTATCATGACCACAAAGAAAGACAATATGGCTGTGGCGGCTGAATTAAAGTTCCCCAAAGTTAAAATCGGTTTGTTAGCAATAATGATGTAGAGCTTTTAATGAAAAACAAACAAACAAACAAACAACAAAAACATGTTCACTTGTTGAGCTCCTGTGCAGCCCCTTGCACCTGAAAATGCATTCGCATTTTTGTCCACTGTAGCTGAGCCTCTCGAAATATAAATATAATAAATGTGTCCAGTTTAATAGTCTGCTAGGGCTGCCATAACAAAACACCACAGACTCAGTGGCTTAAACAACAGAAGTTAATTTTCTCCCAGATTTGAAGGCCAGAGGTCAGAGATCAAAGTGCGGCCAGGGTTTTTTTAGGTTAGGCCTCTTTAGCTTCTAGACAACTGCCTTCTCACTGTCCTCTCATGGCCTTTCTTTTGTGTGCATGTGGGGAGAATGAGATCTCTGGTGTCCCTTACTCTTCTTAGATCTACACCAGTTTTATCAGAATAAGGTCCCACATTCACCTTATTTTAGCTTCATTTCTCCTTAAAGGCTTTAATTCCAAATACAGACATAATTGAGTTTTGGGGTTTCCACATATGAATTTAGGGTTGGAGGGAATGAAATGTAATTCATAGTAACCAGATACAAAATTAATTTATAGAAAAAAATACACATATTATTTGTAATTCTATTCATTAGATAAAACAGTTATCTTCAGCTCTCTGCCAATCAATACCTGGTCTAACACAGGTGTACATGGCTAGCAAAAACAAAACAAAGCATCGCCCCCAGACACACACATCGTTTAGACAGTTTTCACTTCAAATGTATGATCAATAATCTTCAGTGGAGCTTTACTAACTCCCAACATGCTTACTCTTTATTTTTAGTCCATTGACTCACTCATTGTTTAAATATTGCCCCTTCTTCCTTCCAACTCTGACATCCTTTCTCCCTCTTTCAATTCCATTTGACAACCATGCTCCTTAATTTATAAAAACATTACTTTATTAGAGTCATCTATCTATATCTGTGGTTATAAAAGTGCCAGTGCCTTTGTTTTGCCATGATAGATAACAGATCTGAGATCCTAGGCAGGACCAACCTCTGCTGCTCTTTACTAGATCCTATCACCTTTTGCTTTCTTACCCCAGAGATAAAAATCCTTTTTGTTTTCTCCCAACTACCCACTTATTTCTGCCATTTTGACTTCAAAGATTTATCTGAGCTAGTCTTAAATTCATTAAAATATATTCACCCTCAACATTCAATTCAAATGGCTCTGAACAAGGTCAGCAATTACCTCCACTTTGCCAAAAAGAATGGTAATTGCTTTGCTGTGCCATTATCCTTTTAAAACTATCTATAAGCATTTGGAATAGCCAATTATTTTTCCTTTGTGAATAATGTATTTCCTTGACTTCCTGGGCAGCTCAATTTATGCCTACATTTACGACTTCATTTTAGTGACCTTTCTGTTTCTTCTTTATTTCTCCCAACTGTAAATGTTTGCATCACCCTAGCAACCAGCCCTTTGATTATTTTGTTGTAGCTGCACTAACTTTTAGTTTATCTTACATGGTCTCTCAATTTTAAACACCACCGATGTGCCCAGGACTCCAACCCCTTGAACTCCTCTGTACTTCAAATCAGTATGTCTAACTACCTCCCTGTCATTTCTCTTTGGTTGCCCAGTAGGAATCTCAAACATAGTAGGCCAAAGCTGAGCTTCCGTGATGTCTGTCCAACCCAGTTCCTGCTGTAGTCTTCAATCATCACAGCTAGTGGCGATATCATTTTTCTATTTGTAAGCACTTACACCTGAGGTTAGCCTTGATTTTTCTCTTTTCTTCACTCCATACATCTGGTCTGTCAGCAACTCCAATAGTTGTCATTTTTAAAATCTAATTAGGATTTGACTACATCTAACCTATCCCACTGCTACCAATCTGACTTAAATCACCAACTTCTCCTACAAACACAATTTTAATCACCTTACCACTATTCTCCCTGCTTCTATTCTTAATCTTTCTCAATATAACAGACATGGTGACCTTCTTAAAACATCAATTAGATATTTTCTGCTCTAAGCACTCTACTTGCTTCCCATCTTTTTCAGATGTGACATGATTCCCATCCTCAATTACTTCTTAGAGCACAACATTACACTTTGTCTCACTCTGTTCTAGCCACAAGGGTTTTCTTAATATTCTTCAAACTTTCCAGTAATGATTTGGCCAATACTTGCTCTTTATTCTGCCTAGAATAGCCTTCCCTTGATAACTAGTTGGCTACTTTTCACATTTAATCTGTTCTCTTTGCAAACTCAAATTTTCAGTTAAGTATTTTCAGGCTTTCCTATAAACGAAAACTGCCAAACATACTTTTTTGTTTATTTTCTATTGGCCTGATGGAATACCTATTTTCTGAGTGAAGAAATGTATTAGCTTTGTTTTCTGATTTATTCCCAGTGTCTGGAATAGTGCCAGAAACATAATAGATGCCTACACTGTATTTATTTATTTATTTAATATGTAACATATCAAAAAATATATAATTGGTGATTCTATTTTTAAAGGCAAAAATAAGATTATCCACATTGTTACAAAAGTAGTAGCCATATAATTAAATTCTTAAAAGTCATATTGATATGTATAAACAATCCATATAAAGAAATCTTAAAATAATCATATTGTCATAGAAGGGAACAAATTAAGTACTTGTCTGAACTTTCATATAAAAATATCAATTTTCTCTAAGGTAATAAAATACGCTTGAATCTTGACTGATAATACAATTTATTTTAATATTTGGGATAGTTATGGTAATGGAATATGAAGGGAAAGAAAATTAATGGAACTACAGAATCAGATAGATGGAAAAATAGGTATATACATACACACATCTGTGCCTGTTTGATGTTGGACTTTACACAAGATTGTCACCTGTAATGAAGCTGAATGCTTAATTCTGTTACTTTACATTTTTTCATAGAAAAACTTTCTTACTGAAAGCAACAGGACATTGATCTAGATTCTTTTGCATACTCTTTAATTTGCTATAAACTTACAGCAAAGTTCTTACTTTTTTACGTGGACCTGATGCTTTGAATAACAGTGCTGTAGAGAATTTATTGCATTCTGCTTTGTGCTGTAGTATATTTTTTATCTATTCTAACAGTTTTTTGAAGTATACTTGCCTTATAAAACGCATGAATGTATTGTATACAATTTATAAGGTTTGACATATATTCACACTTGTGAAACTTCCATCATAATCAAGCTTATGGACATATCCATCACCCCTCAAAATAGTGCATGCCCCTTTGTTATACTTCCCTGCTGCTCCTGCACCTCTAATCAATCATTAATCTGCTCTCTTAATATTTGCATTTTACTGTCTTTTGACCCAGTAATCTCACTTCTGGGAAAATATCCTAAGAATCCCAAAACAGCAATCAGAAATAATACATATTCATAGCAGCATTATTTATAATAGCCAAGATGTGGAAACAGCCCAAGTCCCTATCAGTAAATATGTAGATTAAAAAAAAAAAAAAAAGATATGAAAGGGGTTCTGATCAAAATGGTGTTTTAGGTAAATGCAGTACTCACCTCTTTCCACAACTACATCAAAACTACAACTAAACTATAGAACCATCTAAAATCTGGCTGAATTGAAGTCCTACAATGAGGAAATTAAAGAAAAAAAGCATACTGAGACTGGTAGAAGGGACAGAGATGTGGGACGGAGTCTTAGGGAACCTGTTGGTCCCTCACTCACCTGTGACGGTGTTTAATGGTTAGGGATATCTTGGCTGTGAAGGTTTTCCCTGAGAAATGAGGGTGTTTTGTTTTTGTTTTTGTTTTTTACTTATATCAGCACCCCCAGCCCATTGTTCCAATGCCAGGAAGAGGGGTCCCCGTAACTTCAGGCTATAAAATCAGTGGTAGTTGTGGCTGACCCAGCGGATGCTAAAGCTCCAGGCAGTACCTCTTAAAGGGCCAGTTCATGGACTTACTTGGACCCACTCCATGTGAGCTCTAGCGTTAGGGCAACAGCTTAAAAGGAGCTAAGGATATTTGGGAGGAATTAACTTGCTTGGAATCAGGGTGAGAGCTGGAGGGGCAGCTTTCTCCCAAATAGAAGTGCTGCAAAAGTCTATCTGGCCAAAGTGATTAGGGGCAACCAGGCAGGCAGGCAGGCAAGCAGTTGGGAGCCAACAGTCGCAGATTGTGAGAGAGATGTGCCAGACTGGAGAGGGTGCAGGTTGGGCTGAGGAACAACCCCCTAGTGCACAAATTTTATGCACTGTGCCTCTAGTAACATATAAAATTGCTATCAGTGCTCATATGTAAGTCTTTATATACACATCTGGAGATGCATACTGACATAAACACTTCAAAATAATCTTGGCAATTTTTACAAAAATTCAGTGTATACCTACATTTGACCCAACTATTTCACTCCCAGATATTCATCCATAGAAAACAATGGAAGCATATATGTATGTACATTATTTTTGATCCAAATATACCAATTCCAATCTTTTATTGCTATAGATACACTCATAAATGTGAAAAAATATGTAAGTACAAGTAAGTTAATTGTAGCACTCCAATTATCAGAAGGTTAGAAACTACTTATGTATTTATAGATAGGCTATACATTAATTTGGGGTGCATTAATATAAAGAAATGCCATGCATCAAATTGAAAAGATATAAATATTTTATTTCTGTTTATTTTATTTGTAATAATGTATTTTAGTTTTAATACTTTAATGTTTTCTTAAGGTTATTTCCAAATCCTGAGACAGATCCAGCACACTGTGAGTTGGCTAAAACAATGCAATAATTTTGTTGGGATAAAGATTATTTTTCAATAGTAAAATTATTTTTCATTGCTTTCGTAAAGACTTACCTAGAGTGCTAAGTTTTATGGACTTACTATATAACTTCTTTAAGCATATTTCATTTTTAAAGGAATTAGTGCTTCAACAGATAAACCATAAGAAAGGATACAATAAAAAATTTTCTCTGTGTATATGTATACCTTTTAGATGGAATAAGAGTAAGATATTTCCTCATTTGCTCACCACAATATCAAACTACCCTTCCAGTAGAAAATTAACAATAGTTGCCCACCAGTGTTTCTATTTATTTTATAGTTGAAAGAAACATTAACCAAGATTCATCAGAACTTAATTATTCCAGTAATAATCTGAGAAAAATGTTTATCATCCTTATGATTTCAGGGAAGACAAATTTTTTAAATTGTAGATATTTAAAACATATTTTAAGTAAAAGGGCTTGTGAATTATTTTAGGGCCATTTTTTTAACTTCAAAACACTGTAACAAACCTGTGGTATTTTCTAGTTTTGATTTTAAAGCAATTTTAGAATAAAATTAATTGCATGCAATATATTAACATTATAAGATTTGGAGTATAATTTTAAATATATTTTCCTTTGTTATTAGAAATAATATACAGCTGAAACCAGTTTGGCTCAATGGATAGAGCATTGGTCTTCGGACTGAAAGGTCCCAAGTTTGATTCCAGTCAAGGGCATGTACCTTGGGTGCGGGCACATCCTTGGTGGGGGATGTGCAGGAGACAGCTGGTCGTTGTTTCTCTCTCATTGATGTTTCTGGCTCTCTATCCCTCTCCCTTTCTCTCTGTAAAAAATCAATAATATATATATATTTTTAAAAAGAAATAATGTACAGAATAAATTGCTGAAATTGCCAATCTTGCCAATTCTAAGGAAACTTTGTTGTATATGTTACATTTGCAATTAAACTTGAAAGCAGTGTACCATATTATTTGTAAGAGATTGGAAATAGTATTTCTCCAGATAGTTTGAGGGGAAATGGGGTAGCCTTTACACCAAGGCTTAGTGTGAAATTATAGCTTTATAATGGACTCTAAAATCAGAAATTCAATGTCATGCTGATATATGAGATGGAACAGAAATTTTCTGAATTACAGCACCATTAACCATAGCACCTGCTTTACTTCCTACAAAATTTCTTTTTAACAAATAACCCTCCACATTTCCCCCAACATTTAGAATGCTGAAATAAATAACTAGCTGAATTTTAGGACTTTAATGCGGCAATTCAATGTTAATTTATAGCATTTTATATATCAAGAAACATCTATAGATTAGCTGTTTCTTCCTAGGCTAATATGTAGCAAATCCCAGTGTCATTAGTTCCAATTTATTAATATTGTACTTTGGATCTAAAATAGTAAAATGAGTCGGCTAAATCTATGAGTGAATTACCCAAGCTCTGAGGTTTAGGACTCAGATAACCAGTTCACAGCCTTAGCTTAGCTAAGTCCATTAAACACCCTCACTTGCTAGGCCAAGCAAATAACACTTTCACATCAGCAGAAATTAGTTCTAATAGTAGGAAAAATAATCTCTGAAAATAGATTTGCTAGACTCATCTATTTTTACACATTATAGACTTGCCAACTCAGACAAAACATTACGTTTGAAAATGCATGCACATGGGAACATAAACCACCACCCATCCCTAATATCGATTAGATTCTGATACTGACTATGGCTTACTAATAATTTAATGTGCCAAATGTGGAGACTTAAAATTATATGTAACATCGAGTTTAACTTACCTTTAATAGTCAATAAAGATTTAAAATGTGAACATGCTGAAATAGTATTTGGCTGATTTCTAACGGTCTTTAAATAAAGGCTGCTTAAAGCTGGGTGAAGGAGGCTAAAATGAAAAAACAGAAAGCACTGCATAGATAACTGATTTTTTCCCCACGGGAAACTGGTATTTCTAGTAGCATGCATTCTGAAATAATACATTATTTTTAAATACCTATATGTATCAGAAAAACTTACTGCATGCCAATAAACCTTCCATTTGAAATGTAAAGAAAAAACAAGATTTAGTATAACAAGGTAGTTATGATTTGTAAAAACCCAGAAATATAGAATGCAAAATACATTGTCTTCAAAATAAAAATGGAAATAAAGCAATTATTACAGACATTATATGTAAATGAGTAAGAATGCATCAGAAAGAACTAGAGAAAAGAAATGTAGCTCAAAATATCTTAGAGAAAATGAAGCACAGGTCTAGAAATAATTACTGAAAACAGAGTTACTTGCAAAAACATTACAATATTCTTATAAAATAAATTTTCAAATGTTACAAGAATATGACAGACAAAAACGGGATTAGTTTTGTCTCTCATGGGTACTCTGTGTTTGCAAACCATGAGAAGTAACTATATGAAGACTGGATGTTTAAAAGTTAATAGCCTGTAGTAGACTACTTATTATAGATTATAATGAATTGAATAATGTCTATTTTAAGGTTTTTCAAAGTTGCTTATAATTTTATTTACAAATTTATATAAATATATAATGAGAGAAATACCAAATCTAGAAACAAAGAAGCACTGATTATACCAAAATACCTGAAATTTGGTAAACTAGCATACACTTGTTTACTGTGTGTGTCCATGAGGAGATAGGGCTATTGTAAAATAAACAAATTACATAATATCCAAACTCAAAGCATGGCCCTATTTAAAAGTAAAGTGTAAAAGGACATATAGAAAAAAAAATATATATATATTGACATATATATATATATATATATATATATATATATAAATAAATAAATATAAACTGGGTATAATTTGAGACTAAAGACTAATATTAATAATAGCAGGTCTGAATATGGCATTGATGTTTATGAAATTATCTTTATCAAATAGAGCTCTATACTGAAATATTAGTAAAGTGAAATAAACTTTGAAATCTGCTGTATAATAAATATTCTGGGAGTAACAAAGGACAGTTTGTGGGAGAATATGGTATAAAAAGATTGTTTTGACAATTTTTATAATAAAATTGTCTTTAAAAATGTTTTATTTTAACTAGTCTCTTATCAGGGTAGATATATTATGTGTATTATTATTTTTAGTTTCCATTTAATTGAAAACATAACATTAGTTCACTTTCAGTAATAGTAATGCATTTCTTAACTTATTTGATAAAATTCTATGTAAAACTATAAAGTGTGTTAGCTTACATTTGAGAATTACAAAATATTTTAATATATTCTCTTTCAGTTATTATCTGGGAAAATTAAGTTCTCTCTATAAAAATAATATTAACTTGTATTTATTATTTTTAATGTATTTTTATTGAGAGGGAGGGAACAGAAGAGAGAGATAGAAACATCAGTGATGAGAGGGAATCGTTGATTGACTGCCACCTGCACGCCCTTTACTGAGGATCAAGCCCACAACCCAGGCTTATGCCCTTAACCAGAATTGAATCCAGGACCCTCGAGTCTGCAGGCTGATATTCTATCCACTGAACCAGATCGGCCAGGCTAACATTTATTTATTATCATTTAAAAGTTAATATATTTGTAAATTAAATATTGCATATTTAGAAGTTGTTTTATTAAGCTGTAGGGATTTTTGAAATGAAATCTGTTTGTAAGAATATATGCAAATTACTACTTGCCAGACAGCCTATACTTTTCCATTTTTTCAGTGTGGTCTATTTATTTTATTTTTGGGGTCTTTGTTAACAATGGAGCTTTGAACAAAAAATAACTACCATCTCTTTATAAACCATAAATATTTGAGAAGATTTATCTCAGATTTTGAAGCTTAAACTATATGACTATATTCTCCATTCCCTCCCTATGAAATCCTTTTAATCTACTACTTTAGAGTACTAATTCTAAGAAATGTCTGAACACGAGAGGAAGATAAACAATTGTGCTAATAATGTAGCAACAATGAAAAGTATACCTGGAGTAAACCATAGTAAAATATGTACAGATATAAAAAAGCAAGGTTAGAAATCATTATATATTTCTGAAAATTAAATTAGAAATGAAATAGAAAATAAGGTAATCTGTATAAAATACTGGTTATTAATATCTAAAGCACTAGTTTTCCTTTTCAACATACATTTCTCACCTTCCCGCTTTGCTAGTAGGACCTTGCTGTCTTTCAGATCACCTGAATTGCTCAGTGACTCAAAAGAAGGTGACTTCATTCTCCAGGGTTAAATTTATTAACTATATTTGTCCTTTGACCTCCCTGAACCTGGCTGGGTTCCTTAAGAGGATTTTCTTATCCAATGATCTCCAGGGTCATACATTCTTTGGCCATGGGGGTTTATATCTTTAGGATAACACTTTCTTTTTGTGAATCTGCAGAGGCTTAGAGATAACATTAGAGTTGAAAAGCCATGTGCTACTTCAGGACACACTGGGAGTGTTTTTTGGGAGGTGGGGCAATGTAGGAATTTTAAAGAGTTGTTATATTTATAATTTACCTGTTATACAAGTAGAGTTTCTTCATTATTATGAAATATTTTGAGTAAGTTTTATCTTACTTGGAATGAAATACATCAGAAGCATTATATAATACATATCTGTGTGTATACTCAGGTGTTACATAATGTTCCATATATAGTTCCATGAATTTTGTTAAGCAACTTACATATATTAGCTGATATAATTCTCAAAATAACTATATGATGAATTATATGATCAATAGTCACTTTTAACAGATTAACAAATTGAAAATATGTACAGGTTTAGTAATTGAAATGGTCAAACAAAATAATTGTGGTAGATATTTTCTTAGGTTCTCTTAATCCGAAATTTAAAATGTTCTGTCCTAAAATAAAACACTATGAATTCCTTTTAATTTCATAGTTCACATACTGAAGCACATTTAATCAAAATTATCTTTTTTGAAACTCATGAAAGAATATACCTCAGTCAAGAAATCTTAGTATAAAACAAATATCTAATGAATTGATTTTTAAAAAATAGGAATACAAATCATTTTGTTAATTGTGTAAAATATCCCTAAATGTAATGAGTCATTTCCAGACTTGCAGGTTTTAACATGATGAAAAAAAAGAAAAAAAAAGAAAAAACATGTCATAGGCATTGCCACTTATTCATTTTATTTATTAAACATTTCACCAGTGATTTTGCATATTTATGATTCCACCCAAACTTTTCAATGAATAATAAAGAAATAATGCATTATTAATCTTACTAATCCATTGAAGCAGATTTTGAGGTATCTTTGTAATCAGAATTCTACTCGCTTAAAACTGAAACATATCACAAACAACTTCATGATAGGTGACAGTCAATCAAAATATGTGATACAACAATAATAACACTTAAGAAGCAGGGAACCATGGGGATGTAATTTATTAAACACATTTATATAATTCAGTATGTTAGCTCTCCTGAGGGGAAAAAATACTTTTCCTTAACATAAACATCAACATGTTATCATGCCTTTGGAATTATATGTATTTGTCTTTTGTGTTTCCTAAATTCTAATCACAATTACAATTTTAAAAATGCTTTTTATTTGGGTTAATGTTTTTATAGAATTAAAGAAGTTTATGTGCAAATAGCTTTTTAAACCTTTGCTTATAGATTTTTTTAAAAATTATATATTATATAAGGAATAGCTATGATGGGGTAAGGGAAATTAGAAGAATGTAAAATGAGTTTTAGAATTAGGATAAAGCTGAGCCAAATTGATTAATATGAAAAAACATGATTAGAAAATAGAGAAGAGAACTCAACTTGAAATAGCATAAAAAAACAATATATGAAATAGTTATGGCAAGGATAGTAGAAAAATCAGAAAGTTGACTGTAACAATGGTGATAATTATCTAATGTGTTCAAGGAAGCAAGAATTCAGAATCAGGATTCCAGTTACAGCAATAACATTTTAGAGGCCAGACTTTAATCCTGGAAGAAAGAGTGTAATGGATTGCATGAGATAGGGATATTTGACATTATATCAAGGAAAAGGACGTAACATGATGGAGAATGATAGAATCTATCAAAGTTCTGTTGATGTTTTTGCTTTCAGAAATAAGTAGAAACCTTCTTAATAGTAGTGACTCCTTAAGTCAGAGCTATGTCAAAAGCAGGATTATTAATTTTCAGCTGAATCGTTTCAGTACAGATTTTAAAAATTCTAAAGAAAATCAGTTTTGATTTCAGAGCAGAGATAGGGCTAGACCATTTGTATGAAAATTTTTAAGCATTTGAAAAAATATCCATTTTGTCTTAGATGTTTATCTGGCAATTCTTTTTGCAGTATAGATTCCTGTCTATTATATTACATAAGTTGACTCTCACAGAAAAATAGAGCTTTTTCTAACAATGACCATAAAGTAACAGTTGGGACATGGACAAGTACAGTCTCTTAAAAATTTTTTTTTTCTACTGCTGGAGTAATTTTTACATTATTTCTGTGATAATTATAGTGGCATCTATGTCATAAGAAAGTTATTTCTTTGTCCAAATGTATTTATACAATGCACTGGTTTTGGTCTTATGATATCCTTAAAGAAATATTAGATGTCCATAACCTTTGCTAATAGGAGTTCTTGCAATGGGCTCCACTGGTAATGTTGACTGCAGCCATAGCTTCAAGTTCCTGACTTTCAGAGCAGAGAATATTTTTGTTCTGTACATGTTTACTTTCTACTAAGGCTTTCAAGAAATGTTCAATCACATACAAAAGATTTCTAAATGGTCTTAATCTATTTTAATTTCCTTTTAGAAGTTCTCTATTTCAGATATAAATCCAATTTTTTAAATTGAAAATAAAAAAGCAATACTCTCATTGATTTTGCTGCTGAATATACCATCTATTGTTTGAAAATATCGTGAAGGATATTTTTAGAATCTTGTATTGATTCCCTCTTATTTTATTTAAAAATTTAAAATCATTGTTTTTGTGTGTGTGTGTTTTTGTTTGTTTGCTTTTACAGAGAAAGAGCTTCTAAAATCCACTCAATCCCATTTTTAAATCATGTATAATTAGGTTACTTATATTTCTTCCTGGTTGTTTCTATCCTTGTACTTTTACCATTTTCCCTTTCCAAGAAGCTAACCCCTTTCTAAGCCAGTCAGTACAAGAGAGGACCACTGTTAGTCAAGTGTGTATTTACAAACAGGGAATAAGAAAACCTCTAGTCATTGACCCCAGAAACTAAAATTAAACAGTTGCTTTCTTTCAGATATTGATAAGAATGCTTCTCTGAACAATCTCTGTCTGTAGGAGCTATAACCTTACTCCTCAAGGCTAGATTGCATCAGTGGTCTATTCTTTATAGCTTCTATTATAAAATCCAATAAATAAAGAAATGTAAGTGCTGTTTCTGGAAAAGTATTATATACATGTCAATTAGATCAAGTTGGTTGATGAGAGTTTATACCTACTTATTATATTAATTACTAAGAGATTACTTATGGATTTATGTACTTCTCTTTTCTAAATCCTTAGCAGATTTGCTTCATGTACTTTGAAACTCTCTTGTTAGTTGCATACATGTTTAAAATTGTTATATCTCCTTGGTAAATTGAACACTTTAATAATAGTTAATAACCTTTTTATCCATGGTAATTTTCTGTGTTTTAATGAGTACATTGTTAACATTATTTGAGCAATTCTAGTTTTATTTAGATTATATTTGTATAGCCTTTCACTTTCACTTTTTTATTTCATCAATTTAATTCTTAAAACATTTAACTTATTTGTTATGTGATTAAGTCATAACATTTTTTAGTAACCCTGAAAATCTAAATTTTTTAACTTGCATGTTCAGTTAATTTTCACTAATATACTTATTAATGTAGTGGGCTTAGGTAGACAGTATTTTTGTTTGTTTTTTGCATTTGTCTTCTCAGTTTTTCATTTTGTTTCTTGTTTTCTGCCTTCTTTTAGAATTCTTTGATTATTTAATTTTCCACTTCAATTAAGATTTTGCTTTATGTCTTTGTATTCTTTTATAGTAATTTAGTAGCTGCATATATATATATGCAGTTGACCCTTGAACAATGCAGGTGTTATGGGCACCACTACCCCACCCCTCAGTTAAAAATCTGCATATAACTTTTTTTTAAATATATTTTTATTGATTTTAGAGAGGAAGGGAATGGGAAAGAGAGAGAGATAGAAACATCAATAACGAGAGAGAATCACTGATTGGCTGACTCCTGCATGCCCCACATTGGGGATTGAGCTTGCAACCCTGGCATATGCCCTGATCAGGAATCTAATTTGAGCTCTTGGTTCTAAGGTCAATGCTCAACCACTGGGCCACTAAGCCATGCTGGCCGGTCTGCATATAACCTTTGAATCCCCCCAAACTTAACTACAATCATCCCTTGGTAACTGGAGGGGGAATGGTTCTAACACCCTTTCACACACTCATTCCCACATTCAGATACTATTAATTGTTTTGGCTTAATGAAAATACTTTGATATTTCACTAATAACTTAGGTGTGTCATTTAGTCTTCTGATAAAGGTAATTTACTTTTTTTAAAATCCTTACCTGAAGATATGGTTTAAATTGATTTTACAGAGAGAGGAAGGGAGAGGGGGAGAGAGAGAGAGAGAAACATTCATTCATGTGAGAAGGAAATATAGGTTGGTTGATTAACTCTCCAATGGGGAATAGAACCCATGAGCTGGGAACGTGCCCTGACTGGAAATCAAATCTGCAACCCATAGGTGTGCAAGAAGACGCTCCAAACAACTGAGCCATACCAGCCAGAGCAGTAGTTGACTTTTTTTTTTTAATATATATTTTATTGATTTTTTACAGGGAGGAAGGGAGAGAGATAGAGAGCTAGAAACGTCAATGAGAGAGAAACATTGACCAGCTGCCTGGGGATGTGCCCGCAACCAATGTACATGCCCTTGACCAGAATCAAACCTGGGACCTTTCAGTCCACAGACCGACGCTCTACCACTGAGCCAAACCGGTTTCGGCAGTAGTTGACTTTTTATTCCTACTTTCCTTAAAGGCAGTATTTCGTTTTTTTAAATTATCAATATCAACTAAATTTTGTATTTAGTCCATTATAATACTTTATGTTATTTTCTGAACTTATTTTGTTCTGAGGATGGAAATATTGAAGGGAGAAAAAGACACCTTTATCTGATCACTATTTTTGGTTTTTCTTCCCTTGTCTTTAGGCTCTGCCATCTTTTCATTGGCAGTTATCTCTTTACTAAAGGTCTGGTGCACAAAATTCATGTACCCATGGGGAGCCCTCAGCCCAGTCTGCACCCTCTCCAATCCAGTACTCCTCAGGGAATGTCCGACTGGCTCTCACAATCCAGGACTGCTGGCTCCTAACCACTCACCTGCCTGCCTGCCTGGTCCCTCTATCCCCTCTGGCTGCCTGCCTGATTGCCTCTAATTACACCCCTACCAGCCTGCTCGCCCCTAACTGCTCACTAGCTAGCCTGACCGCCCCTAACTGCCTCTGCCTTGCTCCGCACCTGGGACCCAGGATTCCTTTCTCCAGCAAGTCACAGGCATCTGGAACCCGAGCTTCCCTCTCTCTGGCCAGCCGCAGGCACCCAGGACTCCACTGGCTTCACCTGGGCAGCAGCCACCCTGGACCGCGGGGCAGGTAGCTTGTCCCTCACCCAGGCCACAGGCCCAGCTGCTGGCACTCAGGACTGTGGGGAGGGCAGCTTGTCCCTCTCTCTATCCACAGCCTGGCTGATCCCCATTCCTCTCTCTTAAGCTCATTTGTACTTGGCTGGTCCCCATTCCTCTCATTCCAGTGTTGAGTGTCTGAGCTATGGCATGTGTGATGGCTTGAGGGCGTGCAACCATTTGCATATTAGCTCTTCATTATATAGATATTCAATATAGATATTCATCATAATGCAATTGTGGATTTTTTCCTGTTTTGTTTAGGATTTTTTGAATCACATGAAGAGACTTTAACCAAATGACACTTATATTAAAGAAACAATATACAATGTACAATATACAATATGCCACTCTTAAAGGCATTTGCTTTTTTAAAATATATATCTTGTACTTACTACCTGAGACATGTTCACTCTATTGATTAGATGACACATTTGGGGGGAGGGGGATCACAGCTAAGGGCATGGCCAGGTTTTACTTACTAATATTACTGATATCATCAACTAAACTATATAAAACACACAACTGTTTTGAAGAAAATATGTCAAAAATTAAAAATATATTTACCAGTATTGTTACGTCTCTCTTCTTCACTTTTCTCTCTTTTCTCTGTAAGTAGTAGTGAGGACTAATGTAAGGTTGTGAGTGGGATATAATTTGCATTTAGCAAATGAAGTTAAATCTGTATTATTCATAGTAATGTAGATCAGAAAAAAAAACACTTCAACATAATGTTTTCAGAGCACTTAGAAGGATAGGACAAATAGTATAAATCAATCTACTAAGAGTTAGTGCATAGAGGGGTGTATTACATTGTTAATATGTATTTGTTATTGGTAGGTGTTTTAATAGATCATGCAGTTATTTTAGTTTATTGTTTTATTACAAATCATATACCTTTTTGAGATGAAGAAATTGCTCTTAATTAAAAGTTTTTGAGAAACCACTTTGGGAAAATTATACAAAATTAATATTCTGTGATCTGTTTATTTATATATTGTTTCTCCTATTCTATAATAGGAACAACATAATCAAAATGAAATTGAATAGAAAATACACATGAACAGTTTAGCATAATTCAACAATATTTTCATATTGTTGATAGAAATAAATTTTCATAGATGCTTGATGTTTTTTGAGGTTTCATAAATAAATTAACAAAGTAGTGGCATAAAACAATATCAGTGTGATGCTCTATGTAATTTACAAAGAAACTTTTTCTAAATGACAAAGTTTAGTTTTAAGGCAATCTTCCCTTCTCTTTTGAACCTTTAACATTGTACTAATAAAAAGCCTAGTACAGTGTTGAGCATGAAACTTATGAAGTGATAACATCTATCCACTAAGTGTGCTATACTGTTCTAATTGAAAACAATATTCAGCAGTACCATTAAGGTAATTAGAAGCTCTTTTGTAAATTAACAGCACTAAGAAAGCCAATTTCCCAGATAGGACTACATGGACAATTCAGGCAAATCTGTACCTAATAATTGGAATTTTAAAAGTATACTTACTCTCTAAAGAAACATTTTAAGATTACCATTTTCTAATTGTTACTTTCATATAACTTTCAATAGGTAAGCTTTATCTCTCTTAAAATCTCATTGACTTTAGACCACATAGTTTATGGTGCATCAATTGCTTATTTTCTTTTACTATGAAAATTGCATTGTAGTACTTTTCGATTCTGTATACCAGTATTATTTGAATTAGTGAAATTTTAAAACAGGCAGAAAAGCCTGGTTACGTGGCTCAGTGGTCGAGCATTGACTCAGGAACCAAGAGATCGTGATTCGATTCCCCGTCATGGCATATGCCCAGGTTATGGGCTCTATCCCTGGAAGGGGAGCATGCAGGGGACAGCAGACTGATGTTTCTCTCTCATCAATGTTTCTATGTCTCTATCCCTCTTCCTTCCTCTCTCTAAAAATCAATAAAAATAAAAATAAAAATAAAACAGGCAAGAAAAAAATACCTAAAAAAATAAAATGACTGACTATGATAAAAAGTCATCCATCCTATATAATAAAAGCCTAATATGCAAATAAACCAAACTGCAGAATGACCAGTGGAGCAACCATTCACTATGATGTGCACTGAGCAACAAGGGACAGACGCTCAATGCAGGAGCTGCCCCCAGCCCACAGGCCCTGATAAGAGGCTATGGAAGGGGTTGCGGCTGGTGGTACCAGATCAGCCAAAGTGGGTGTCAGTGGGGGCCACCCAATTACCTTGTCGGTTGCCTCACAGATTGGCCCTGATCACCAGCCATGCCTAGGGACCCTACCTGTGCATGATTTTATGTACTGGGCCTCTATAATAGAAATAAAGTCTAAAAACAGCAGTTAACATATATTATCAGTCATAAAACAGAAAGAAAATATAGAGAAAAAAATGTTTTATTTATAATACTAATATATCCAACTTTTTGATAAATTTGATTAATCATCAATAATACTGTTTTGAATGTTCACTGCATTCTAAAATTCAAATGTAGCTAAGATAACACCACGGAGAAGTTTAGTCACATTCAGCTATAGTGCCTATATATAAAGTCATCCATAGAATCAATGCTGTGTCACTGTCTTCTGTACAAATCCCAATTTCTGGCTCTTAATGTCAAATAGTAGAAGTCTTATGGAAGATATAGAAGGAGCAATATGGAAAAAATTGGCATTGCTTCAATCCTTTATCTGGGAGGTCTTTTATGAGTTTTCAAACTAAAGTAGATATCTTCAATATCTTCTCCATTGTACCAAGTAATTCCCCAAATCTAACTTCAGTAGACATCAATCATAATTAATTTACCACTTTCTGTTCTGGTCTATGCTCTTTAAATTCTAAATGTAATTTTGTCATATCCACCATCACTTACGCAATATCGCAAAACATACTTGGTTCAATAAGTATGTTCAATATTGGTTAAGAATAATTTAACCAATTATTCTTCCCATGCACCAAATTTATTTAGGCCTTAAATATTTTAAACAGATAGTTAAGTTGTGCTTATAAAAAAAAAAAAACCTTCTAAATATAATGTTGTTATAATTTAGTGCAAAATGCTAACATCTTCTCCTTCTCTGACGTAAGGACCCACCTTTATTTCTCCAGACACTATATCAGTATTTATTAAATGGTAAATCTAGAAAATTGATTTCAGAGAGAGGATGTGAGAGAGGGATAGAAACATTAATGATGAGAAAGAATCATTGGTAGGCTGCCTCCTGCATGATCCCTGCTGGAGACTGAGCCTGCAGCCCAGGCATGTGCCCTGAGAATTGAACCATGACCTCCTGGTTTATGGGTCAGTGATCAACCACTGAGCAACACAGACTGGGATACATAGATTTCTAATTCACTATGTATGAACAAAAACCCAGAGGCAGAGTAGGAAGAACTAATCAAAAATATTTTATTTACTTTATGACAATGTGACCTTTTTATCGTTGAAAAGCTGAGAAGTTTGTTATTTTATCTAATCTATTAATGCTATTAATTATTATATCTAATTATTTCAAAATTTTTGTAATACATAATCATAATTATAATTATTTACTATTGTTTTATTTATGCCTATAAATTAATTTAAGGAAGAATATAAAATTTCTGCTAACACATGAGTTATAAGAAACTGTAGGTTGTTTTTATAAATGTTTAAAACTTCATTGCATAAACCAAAAACAGACAGCATGACCTGTTTCAACCTAATGATTAATTCCTGTCATTGTCATTCTTGCAAACTATTATAAAGAATGAATATGTTTGTTTGTTTTTTGTTACAAATATGAGACGTCACCTTGATTTGAATTGTCACTTGACACAGGTGACTATTTTATTAATTTAAGTTGATGTGTTACGTATTTTCTGAAACAGGTCCACAACAATCTACCTTCAACTGGTATGTCATGACAGGATGTGAAATGTAGTTGTTGTCGCAAACATAGATATACAAGTAAATGTAAGTCTTATGAAGTGTAAGCCTTCAGAGTCAAGAGTTAGGATCCTGTCGGAGAAGTCATTATGAACATTCAGGGGTATGTCCATTTTTTTTTTTTTTGCATCAGATTAAATGACCTGGCACACACATATAAAACTCCATGTCTATAATTTTACTCATATTTTCAATAACACTAAGAATTTTCCACAGAAATTATAAGCAATTATGACTGGCTGTTAATCTCATTGACCAGATTACATTAAATCCCTGCAAGTTATTTTCTCAGCAGATAAATTTTGCAAAGTATATATCCAGGTAGAGTGATGAATAAGAATTTCTAGAAGCAGATAAAAATAAATTGGTAGAAACATTATTTTATTTACTTGTAGTCATAAAATATTAATTATTTAAAAAATGAAAAGGATAGTTTGTTTAAGTCTGATTAAGTCTTTGTTCTAATTTTGTTCTGAAAAGCCTCTTTGGGTTTAGGTGTCCTATTTTTCCACAGCCATTTATTCAAATTTGAAGAGCAATTTAAAATCATTTCAACAGTCTAAGAAGCTGACTAGCAAATTTCATGGGCAAATCAGGAGAATTTGCACATCATTGTGAACGATCTGACCAAATTGAAAGAGATAGAAGAGCTCAGTTAATGGCATGTGAAATCATTGAGGAAGATGACATGGGACATTCTAGAATAAGGGATATTTATATAAAAGAAGAGAAGAAAATCAAATAGTTAATATATTTTCAATTCCTCTTGGATCATATCATTTGACTGAGCAAGAAAAACAGCAAACTCAAGTGTGCTGATAATCCTATTTAAGAACTTCTCCAAAATATGCTGAAAAGAACTGGCAAGCATGCCATGATCGTTAGATATGTCTAAGTACAGATTAAGAAAAATCAGACTTGAAGTCAGCACCTCATATTTCTACAAAGGAAATCCCCATTTTCCATTGTGAAATTGCAGTTCATCAAATCTATTTTCTCAAGGACAATGAAGCTACCAATATTATATTGCATAAAGGAAAAATGCTGCAATTCCCTTCTCTTCTAAAATTTCCCATACTAATGCTTTCTAACCATACAGTTAATTTCTATCTGCAAATTTCTCTATGCCTTTAGATCTATTTCATCATATATTTGTTCTTATTTACAGATTAATCAAATTAGTGTGACCACTAAACTCATTTGAAATGTGTTATCTTTAGGTAATCAGATGATATCTATCTAAACATCTTCCTCTCTTCTGAAGAGATAGTTTATATATTATTCACTTTACAATGGGAACTCCATATTTTTTTTTCAGAAACAAACAAAAAAATCCATCAAGTTTATCATCAAGTTTTAATAATTTTAATTTAAGTTACATAATCGTTATTAACAGAATAAGTTCCACAGCATCCCTCATCCCTCTGCTTTGTCATCCTCAATATTTCTATCTGAGAAAAGTTTCTAATTAAAACTGGGAGTTAAGTGTACATATTTTTCAAGGGTCTCTTAGGTATAATTCAAGTAGTATTTTCATCTCTTTCTGAAGTTATTAAACATATCTCTACACTTACTCTTTGTTAAAAAATTATTGTGTGTGTGTGTGTGTGTGTGTGACTTTTTTACATTGGCAGCTCATTATTTTTAGCCAAGGGACACAATTTTGTGGACCATATTAGAATAGGGTTTCTGTGAATCCTCATACTCTTCTCTCTCTCTCTCTCTCTCTCTCTCTCTCTCTCTCTCTCTCTCTCTCTCTCTCTCTCTCTCTGTGCTAATGAAATAAATTCAACTTAATGTTTATTTTCAGGTTCATGTGAATTCTGTATATTGATGGTTGTATACTGGCATTTCTCTATGATTTTACATGATATCTTTTTCATGTCTAGTGAGGTTGCACAATATTTCATGGTTTTTTTGTTATGTTTAAATCTTTTTTAAGTGTTCACATATTTTTCCCATTTAAAAATTGGACTGTTTTGTTATTTTTTAGTTATGAGAGAAATGTAAACATTTTGTACACCAGTCATATCAAATATGTATTTAATTTTTTTTCTAATCTGTGGCTTATCTTTTGGTTTACAAAAAAAAAAAAAAAGTCTTTTGCACAGCAATAGTGTTAATTTTGTTGAAACTTAATTTATCAGTTTTTAAATGTTTCATGCTTTTTGTATTCTATATAAAACATCATTGACAAATCCAGGATAGCAAAAGAGAAAATGTTTTTTTTTGTTGTTGTTTTTTGTTTTTTTTTCCTAGAATTTTCTTGCTTTCAGGATTTACATTTAAGTCTATGATTTATTTCCATACAAATTTTTGTACATGGTAACAGATATGGTTCGAGTTTCTTTTTCCATTCTTCACCTTTTTTATTCATATGAAGAGTTAATTGTTTCAGCAGCATTTGTTGAAAAAAAATACCCTTTTCCCACTATGTTGTCTTTATATAACTTTGTGGAATAACAATTGACCATATACAAGTGCTTCTATTTTTGGATCCTATGTTTTTTCATTGATTTATGTGCCAATCTTTTCATCTGTACCACACTATTTTTAGTAGCAGCTTTATAGTGACTCTTGGAATTAGGTAGTGTGAGCCTTGAAACTCTGTTCTATTTTTCTCAAAATTGCTCTGGCTATTTAAGTATCTTCCTTTTTCATATAAGTTTTATAGTTAGCTTGTCATCTTCTACTAAGTATTCTACTGAGATTTCTTATTAGAACTGTGTGATTTATAGATAAATTTGGAAGTCTCAACACTTTAGTATTGAGCTTCCAATCCATTAACATTGCTTTTTCCTATTTATTTAAGTTCTCCTTAATTTCTCTCATCAATGGTTTGTGGTTTTCTGTATACAAACATTGCATTTATTGTCATATTTATGTGTATATTTTAAGATTCTTGCAGCAAATATATGATGCTATTTCTTATAATTTCAATTTTTAAGTACCCTTTGCTAATATACTTAAATATAGTTTTTAAAATAAATTACTTTATATCCTGTAATCTTTTTAGTTCTATTATTTATTTACTTTTTAGTTGATCATTTGGAGCCCTAATTCAAGCCAGAATCAGAAATGATTCAACTAGTAATTGACAAAGCAGAAAATAGAACCCAGATCTAACTGATTTTAATACTTTTGTGTACTGTCTCCTAAAATATGCTACACATCAGCAAAATATGGTAACTAACGTTTTTATGTTTTAAAAAATCCATTATGATTTAATAGCAAACATTTCAAACAAGACTGTATTGTTAATTGATTTCTTTCCTATTTGATTTTAGACAAAACTCTTCAACAAAAATTGTGATGCTGACAATATAGTTTAAATTTAAATAGAATATGTTGAAGTAGACTAACTTAATACTCACACCTGGTATTTTATAAACTTTTTCATATTTATTTTCTGATTTTGTACACAGAGCCACAGAGTGAAGTGCCTTCTGTAAGAATGAATCATCTGAAATTATTGTTCTTATCGATCAAAAGTGGTCAAATAGAGACAATTTTATATAATTCAACCTAATATGATCCAAGTTTTATATAAAAAGCAAAGGAGACTCACAAATCATCAGTGAGTTGGTCCAGTTCATACAAGTAGGGAGAAGCAGATCTATAAGCCAGGTCTTTTGAATGTCAAGTCCAATGCAGTTTTCACTGCATTATGGCTGTCTTCAGTGATGATAGGTCGTTCTGATGATGAAACAATATTTTTCAGTACACTTCGTGCCTAGTGTTTTATATTTGATCTACTGTAAAATTGCCCTTCTCACTGATTTACTACCCACTTGTTTTGAATTGTGGCAAACAGATAGGAATATGGAAATAACAGTTTCTTTTGGTAACTGAAACAGAGAAAATTGAAACAGATAGGTAACTGACAAAACAGAATCTGTGGTAATAGTTCAGATACAGATTTTTTTCATTAAAATTATTTGTAGTGTCCATAAATAATGCACAGGTCATATTTTACCATAAATATTTGACACATGGAATCTATACCTTTGAAAAAAATCTTAAACTTATCAAGCCATACAAAAATATTTAAAGTTGTATTTTATTTCTCTCACGGATTATAAGAACCTTCTTCCAAGCTAGAATGTTAGTACTTATATAGCTCCATATATTCCTTAGAAATAAATGTTTAATGACATTTAAGAAGGAGCAAAACATAAATATCTGTCCATTATGTATTTTTATATGCTCTAAATCAAGCATATTCTCAATATTTGAGAATATTCACACTTTCTTAAAAGTAATACCTTTCTGTCTGGTCTCAGGGTATTTTAGAAAGTTACCTGCATTTTGAGGTGGTAAGAAATCTATCTTAAATTCTATTGAACATTAATCCATAGTGCCAGTCAAAATAATTATTGCCCTGAGATGAGTATGGGAAGGAAATATTGATTGGAAAGAAGAATGTGGAAATTATCTAAGGTTATGGAAATATTCAATATCATGATATAAGTGGAATTTTGGAATCTATATAGATATGTAAAATTTTTGAGTTGCATATTTAAGTTTTATGCAAAGTACTATAGGCAAATTAAATTTTTAGAAAAGTAAAATAAATATTATTAAGAATTTTCAGGATTTATTTTATTGAGGATATTCAGAGCAATCCAGATGATCTGATTTCAGTCCTCAGTATAGAAATTCCTCATGGCAGAATGACAAGGCTCAGTGTAGAAGACTTCACCTCACAAAATATTATCATTATCAAAAATATATATCTTTGGCCTAAGGAATTCCAAGGTAGGAGCTGACCTATGCTATTTCAGTCATCTATCAAGAACACATAGCAAATATCATCTTCAAAAAAAGGGATGAAAGTATTTTGAAATAGTATTAATGAAAATATTTACTTTCAACTTAATTAAATTAATGGAATAAATGTTTATGTTTGATGACTACTATATTATTTGTTTATTTTCTTAAAGCTTAAAAACTCAACAATAGCTTCATGTCTTTCTAAGCTTTCATATTGCTCCCTGCTGGGTGTATGAAGTTAAGAATGAAAATTATAATATTAAAACAGATAAATAATTGAATGCTTTCTGTGATTTAAAAATACTTTGGTGATCCCAGCTGGCATGGTTCAGTGGTTAAGCATCGACTATGAACTAGGAAGTCAAGGTTCAGTTTGATTCCTGGTCAGGGCATATTCCTGGGTTGCTGGCTCAATCCCCATATGGGGGTATGCAGGAGGCAGCTGATCAATGATTCTATCTCATCATTGATGTTTCTATTGTTCTCTCTCTCGTCCTTCCTCTTTGAAATAAAAAAAAATATTTTTAAATGTTTTAAATACTTTGGTCATGTTTCAATGATTGTTATATAAAAAAAACTTACAAATGAATTGTGAAAATATTAGTATATTACTGTAATCCTATATTTGTTCAATAAGAATCATGTTTTTGCTTCAATGCTTAAAACATCTGTAGACTAACTCAAAATAAAACATAGATTCAAATGTGTTCATAGAACAAGCATAAATCAAATTCACAGGATTTTAAGTTTTATTATTTATCTTAACATTATTCTGAATAAATACACACAGTTTCTAGAGTAGAACAGATTGTTACTATTTACTTAGAGCAAAGACTAGCTGTGTGGTTGCCCTGTGCTCTGATTCTTACTTCTAACATGAAGGAATACAGATATTGCCCTACACAGACAGGTTCTGCACTGCACGTAAGGAGCCACCTCAAAGTGATTTTTCTCTGCATATATGAAGAAGCAGCTGTTTCTCCTCCCACCTAAGAAGGTTTCCTTTGAAACATAATTGAAAGCATTGTCCTTTCCTTATTCTGTGTCTTTATTAAAAAAACAACTCTACTGAAGGGAAAAATAGAATCAGAGTTACCAACCTTGCAACTCAAGAATATAACCAAACTATTTCATCACTCACTGGACTGTAAATATAGACTTCTGTGGATGTAATGTCTTTGGACTTGTCCCACTAAGTGTTAAAAATGCTTTCAGCCAAAACCGGTTTGGCTCAGTGGATAGAGCGTCGGCCTGCGGACTGAAAGGTCCCGGGTTCGATTCCGGTCAAGGGCAAGTACCTTGGTTGCGGGCACATCCCCAGTGGGGGTGTGTGCAAGAGGCAGCTGGTCGATGATTCTCACTCATCGACATTTCTAACTCTCTAACTCTCTTAATTCCTCTATGTGTAAAATCAATAAAATATATTTTAAAAAATGCTTTCAATGATGTTGCAGGAATGAGGCAGCAAGACAAATTTACTCCTGCGCTGAAGAGTGCTGCTGCCAGCTGAAAATCATGGGCAAAGCACACCGAAAGGGAAGTCCTTGGGGTTTTATTTCGATGCTGGTCTGCCCCTCACTCTGAATTCTGACATGATTGGTCAAGGCTCAGAGCTCGGGTTCCAATTATTGCATGAGTGGCTAATTCAGAGGAAGGGGAGGGGTAAGACAGAACCTAAGATGGCAGCTCCCTGAGAATCTGAAGTAATGTCAAAATGGAAGACCTACCGTGGCCGCAAGCTCCTTTTTTGGAAGAAAAGATTGCTAGTTCACTTTCCCATAAAAATAAGTTGTACATTAACTCCAAAGGCTTATTTTTAGCACAAGTAAACCTTTTCAGAATGAATTGCTCAGAAAGCCCTAATAGTGAGGAAACATAAAAATAAATTTTTGTATAGCTGTACAGATTTTTAAAAATATATATATTTTATTTATTTTTTACAGAGAGGAAGAGAGATGGATAGAGAGTTAGAAACATAGATGAGAGAGAAACATCGATCAGCTGCCTCTTGCACCCCCCCCTCACTGGGGATGTGCCCGAAACCAAGGTACATGCCCTTGACTGGAATCGAACCTGGGACCCTTCAGTCTGCAGGCCGACGCTCTAAACCGGTTTTGGCTATAGCTGTACAGATTTGTAAAGGAACGTTATATTGCCACTAGTAGCCCATCTCATGATATCCCATGAAGTAGGCCACCCACCACTTCCACAGGAGCCAGCGGGAACCACAGTGCACCGCCGGGAGCCATGCTGCTCCTGTGGGAGGCAGGCCCGCCATCTCCTCTCTGGACCTGTGCTCAGGCGAGGGGGCTGCGGTCCAGTCCCCTTGTCCCCCAGAGGCCCTCCGTGGCCAGGGCCTGATGCTTGCTGCACTTGCTGTGGTGACAAAGCAAGCATTCTGCCAGGTTGCTCATGCTGCCTGATTCCCCCACCCCCAGGACTGGGGGACTCCGGTGGGTGGGCTGAGGGGACTGAGCACTGCCATCTTGTGACCAAGTGATGGTTAATTTGCGTATTACCCTTTTATTAGGAAGTTTAAAGAATAGATTTTTTATGAAGAAAAGCAAAGTTAATTTTATGAGTCGAGTCTTAGTCATAGCATTAGGTAATTTTAGGATGAACAGGTAGTAGGAAGAATAGGTCTAATATTATCATAATTAAACATTTTTAGATTTCAGTTTATAATTAACCATTTGCCCTTGGAAACAATGTTGGTATTTAGTGAGGAATGTATTAATATGTCATTGAAATTTTATTCATAGACAAGTTAACTTAGGTCAATGCAAACAGTTTGCGTGGGGGACACGAAGCTAGGCTTCTCATATATCATTCACTGTCCTTTTCACTACATCATGTTTCTCTGAAGAAATTAACATTAAATTGCTCTCTGCTGGGTGTGTGAAGTTAAGCATAAAAATTAGAATATTAAAAAAGATAAATAATTGAATGCTTTCTGTGACTTTAAAAATACTTTGGTGATCCCAGCCGGTGTTGCTCAGTGGTTAAGCATCAACCTAATCAGTCCCATATGTTTAAAAGATAGATGACAGATAGATATATAGATGATGATGATGATGATGATGATGATGATGATGGTGATATAGATGGTGATGATAGATGATAGATAAATAGATAGATGATAGATTATAGATAGATACAGAGAAACAGAGATATATAGGAAAACACTATTAAAAACAAAATCTCCCTACCCGGAAATCCTTTTCACAAAGTAATAGAGGGGGAAAAACAACACGTTATCATTATTGAATGAGCGTTAAAGCAGATTCTGATGTGCATTCCAGGCAATAGACTAAGAGGTTGCAAAGACAAAAAGAAACCCAGCCCTTTTATGTAACCAAGCAGATACAACCCATTACATACCTGTTCCTTCAGATAAACAATGACTAGTTTCTTCTTGGGTGCAGGGACTTAGCAGCATCTGTTTATCCCAATTGGTATGGTAATTGTCAGTACACAAAAGAAACAGAAATCCTATCTTAATGAGAGCAGTTTGCAAATTGGAACAAGATGTACACTCACGCTGAAGCTGGTTTGGCTCAGCGTGGAGTGTCGGTCTGCAGACTGAGGGGTCCCAGGTTCGATTCCGGTCAAGGGCATGTACATTGGTTGAGGGCACATCCCCTGTGGGGGGTGTGCAGGAGGCAGCTGGTCTATGTTTCTCTCTCATCGACGTTTCTACCTCTCTATCTCTCTCCCTTCCTCTCTGTAAGAAAAATCAATAAAATATATTTAAAAATAAAGGATAAATGTGAATGAATGTAGTTATTTAAATTAAAAAAAAAAAGATGTACACTGACACTAGAATCTGGGAGGTGGGGTGCTATCTTTCTTGATGTTTCCATTTCAAATAAATGGAGACCATGTTCTTGAGAAAGAACTTCCTGAGTCATAAAGCTAACAAAAGTCTTATTTGGTTTCTTTATTTCTTCTTTAAAAATAAAAACCACTTTATTTTTCCTTTTTTATTGAATTTATTGAGGTGAAACTGATGAACAAAAGTCAAAACTATACAGGTTTCAGGTGCACAGTTCTACAACACATCCGCTGTACACTGAGTTGTGTGTTTGCCACCCAAGTCAAGTCTCCTTTCATCACCATTTATTCCCCCTGTATTTTCCTTCCCCCTCCTAGCTTCTCCCTGGCAATCAGTGTAAATTCATCCTCATGCTAAAAAGACATTTTGAGCTAGCCAATTTTGTTCTTTTACACGAATAAGAGCAGATTAATTCTTTGAGAATCAATTATTTGATACTGTTTTTATTATCAAGATTTAAATTTAATTTTTAAATTTTAGTTAACTTTAAACATTAATTTCCATAAAGATGAACTTCAATAACATTGCTGACAGTCTGTGTTTATAAAAATGTAAACATGAAGAAACAATGACTTAATTGTAGGTAATATATGAGACTGAGTGTTTTTATAGAAAAATTTTAAATGCCGCTTTTTAGTTTGGCTTTCTGAACCCAAATTGTGGTATTTTAATTTGTAAAATATTTTCTCATGTTATTTAAGAATATTAATACATGTTCATATACAACAAATCTAAAAACTTCTTTTCATGTGTCTTATACCCTCCTCTGTCTTTCCCCCCCAAATCCAAAGATGTTAAATAACTAAAATATAGTTTAGACATACAGTACTTTAATCATTAAAATGCACGATATATACAGTATATATCAAGAACTAACAGAAAGAAGTCTAAACTATAATTATGAGAACTAAATTTATGTATCATCCAGTCAATGTTTTCTGATAATCAAGGATAAAATAATAATTCAAGATGCCATTTTGATATAGTTATGTGTGAAAAGTTGCCTTTTTACATCTCCATGTAATCATAGTAATAAATTGAGAAAAATGTCACCCAGAGACATATCATCCATTTATGCACAAGTCAGAAATCTGTGTTAATTTAAAGCATTCTTACTGACATGAGCTACTGATGTTAAAATAATTTAAAGTATTTTTCACTACTCTTAAAATTACCAGTCATTGACATAAAAAAGACCATTCCAAATAATTTACAATTAATAAATAACTATATATATAATTTGTGAATGGTATTAAAAATTCCACTCAAGAAACTTCCAGAGAGCAGACATTTGTGCAAGGCTGAAGAAGCTTTTCTTTCTCCTGCACTTATTCCTTGATTTTAACTTTCACACCAGGAAAGGAGCCTATTAATGACAATATAGCACCAGAACTCTTCTTGAGCAGAAGATGGGGATAATTATTTTTAAAATTCATTTATTGATTAAGGTATAATATATGTGTCCCCATCCCCCATTGCCCTCCAACATTCCCTCCCCCCCCACTCATGCCCTCACCCCCTATTGTCTGTGTCCATTGGTTAGGCTCATATGCATGCATACAAGTCCTTTGGTTGATCTCTTCCCCTTATCCCTATCTTCCCTCTGAGTCTAAAGCATCAATCAGACTGTCAAACTTCAGGGGGATAATTATTTTTAAGTAAATATTTATTCTAGAGGTAGTTTGGTCTAAAGAATCTCATGGAGAGCTTCAATATATGCATTAATAGATGTCATGATGTAATCTTTTTCCATGCTTTCCTTGTATTCTTCAATGATGGACCTAGAATCCCAGTGGAAAAGGAGAATCCAGGATCAGATCAAGTGGAATTTGAAGGGAGGCAAAATAAGTAAAAGACTTTCCCAAATCCAGTTGATATTATTTAAAATGGACTGAAAACTTGACTGTGAAAATGAAGGAAATCTTATGTTTTGGGACAGCATGGATGGACCTGGAGATTATTATGCTAAATGAAATATCCAGTCAGAGAAAGGCAAATACCATATTATCTCACTTATATGTGGACATTAATGAACAAAATAAACAGTTGAGAAAAATAGAACCAGAAGCATGAATATGGGTCAGAAGGGGTGGGGATAGGGGAGACTAGAAAAAAGAAGCTAAAAAAATTAGCCAAAAAACATTCAAGCATAGCCCATGGATAGGGACAATAGTGTGTTGATGGCCAGAGAGAGGGGGTAAGAACTGGGTGAAAGAGGGTCAGGGGGGAAATCTGTAATAGTGTCAACAATAAAAAGAAAATAAAAATTAAATTAAATAATGGTAGAAAACAAATAAATATATATTCCATGATTCCATTTCTTGGTTTAGACAGGTTAGAAATCATAATCTCTTAGAAAGTAACTAATGCCCAGAATGCAAGCTTTTGCTATTAAGATAATGGTGGATAACATTATCTGTTACCCTTTGGTAATAAGTGGGATGGAAGAGGCTTACTCAGTACAAGACAAATACTATAAAAAAATAAAACATGAATCAGTTATATAGGATGCAAGTACTTAGAGCTGGTTCAGAAATAAACCTCAAACCTTCCATCTGTGATGGTATATCATGGAAAGGAGGAAGGAGAGATTTCCCAAAACTCCTACAAAAGTAGAATCTCCCTGAAACAAGAGAGAGGACATGTCCAATGTTGAAGGTCAGTGCACAATGACTCTCACCAACAAGGGAAAGGGAAGATGTATTCTTTGTTTATAGTCTAGAATCATAGTCTGTATAGTCTGTAATCATAACAGACAGTGAAAGGAAAGCAAGAAGGGGGAAACTAAAGTAAAAATGGATTTCTACAAATTAACCACTTTTACAATCTGTCTGTTAAAACAATAATTTTTACTTTTTTTTTTTTGCATTTTTAAAGACTAATTTTTTTGGAGCTGTTATAGGTTCACATCTAAGTTGAGAAGAAGGAACAGAGATGTCCCACATACCAGGTCACCCCACACATGCACAGCTCCCTCCATTATGAGTATTATTCACCTGAGTAGTTCATTTGTTACAACTCATGAACTTAAACTGACATATCATCATCACCCAAAGTCCATCTTTACCTTAGAGTTTACTCTTAGTGGTATACATTCTATGGGTTTGGACAAATGTATAATGATATGCACCCACCATTATGGTATCATACAGAATATTTTCACTTCCCTAAAAATTCTATATGCTTCACCTATTCATCCTGCCCTTGGCAACTACAAATATTTCTTTCCTTTCCATAATTTTGCCTTTTTTAGGATGTCATATATCAATAGTTGGAATCACATAGTATGTAACCTTTTCAGCTTGGCTTATTTCACTTGATAATATGCACTGAAGTTTCCTCTAGCCTTCTTTGCTTCATAGCTCTTTTTTTTTAGTGATGAATGATATTCATTATATGAATTTGCTATAGGTTATTTATTTATTTATGTACTTACTGAAGGACATCTTGCTTGCTTCTAAATTTTGGCAATTATGACTAAAGTCGCTATAAACATCCATGTGCAGGCTTTTTGTAGACATATTTTTAATTTCTTTGGGTACATATCAAGGTGTGAGAATGCTGAATTATATGATAAATGTATATATAGTTTTGTAAGAAACCAACAGACTGTCATCCAGAATGGCTGTACCATTGACATTCTCATCAGCAATGAATGAGTTCCTGCTGCAGTACATTCTCACCAACATTAGATTTTGTCAGTGTCCCAGATTTTGGCGATTATAACAACTTTGTAATTGTTGCTTTAATTTCCATTTCCCTGATGACATATACAATACTAATAATGTGGAACATCACTTATCGTTATATTAATCTATTATCAATATTGTGTTCTCATTAGTAATAAACTGTACCCACAGGCCGGTCACGTATTATAGTACATAACAAATATATGTTAGGCAAAACAAAACAAAAACTTTCACTCTTGAAAAATTTTCTGAAATAAAGGGTTTACTGAGCCAAATTCTAGCCGTAAGGACTAGGGCCTGGGGCATGAAGTCTAAACCACCAGTAGCAGGTTTAGGTGGAGAAGACAACATGTCCATCATCACCATCTTGGAATTAATGGATTTTATACATTACTAGTGGTCCTGTGCCCAAAATTCATGCATGGGGGGTGGGGGGTCCCTCAGCCTGATCTGCACCCTCTTCAATCTGGGATCCCTCGGGGGATGTCCAACTGCCAGTTTAGGGCCAATCCCTGTGGGCCCTAAACCGGCAGTCAGACATCCCTCTCACAATCCGGGACTGCTGGCTCCTAACCACTCACTTGTCTGCCTGCCTGATCACCCCTAACCACTCTGCCTGTCAGCCTGCTCGCCCCCACCTGCCATTCCCTTGCCAGCCTGCTCACCCCCAACTGTCCTCCATGTCAGCTGGCTTGCCCCCAATTTCCCCCCCCCCCCGAATCCTGTTTACCCTCAACTGCCCTCCCCTCATGGCCTGATTGCCCTTAACCACCTTTGCCTCTCTCCCACCACCATGGCTTTGTCCGGAAGGTCTCCCAGTTTTATTAGCATATTACCCTTTTATTAATATATATGTTTTGGAAAAGAAAGATATAAGTTGTTTTGAAAGAATTTACATTAGCTATAGATAAGGGCATGAGTAGGGGACAGCAACAGCAGTTCTAAGAATAGGTGCTGTCTGCATGGAAGAACTATTTACTATTTTAGACTAGTGATGGCAACAATTCTAAAAGTTGATGTATAAACAGCATATTGTGTTCTCCAGTGGTTGATACAGAAGTTGATTCAAAGCTCCAAACTACATTCAGGGATAAGAATATTATTTTTTTTTTTTTTTGAGGGGACACAGCTGTTAAATGGCTAATTACTCATCCCTCCCTCTCTGGCCTGCTGCAACTTAATTTAGCACATCTTAGAATTGTTATCTTATCAGGCATTGTATGTAACTCCACTTACTATGTGGTGCTTATTCTACTAAAAGCTTTATATATATGGATATGAATTCATTAAACTCTCATAGTATTATTTTCAATTCACTGTTTTACAAAGGAGGGAATTAAAGTGTTAACTTCCCCAAAATTATACAGCTAGTAAATGGCTGAGCCAATCTTCAAACTCAGGTTCTGAATTTATAATGAACTTATACAAACTTTTAGGCTTTTCTCATTAGCACTCTCAACCTCAGTGCAAGAATACTTAACATCAGTGACCAGAGTTCATATAAATGAAATAGAGTTCTCCTGATTCTGTCCTAAGGGGAACAGAAGGTAACCTCACTAGGTGTGTAGAGTCCCTGAGTGTATTTAATAGTCACAGTGTTGTAGGGCATTCATTCCTGAGGGTTTTTGTGTAACCTTAAGCTTCAGAACCAGCTCCTTAGGTTAGTGCTAAAAATAAGCTTGCCAATATCATGGGCCAAACAGGGAGAAGTAGATTGGAATATTTTTCAAACTATGAGTCAATTATCTTATTCCATTTTTAAAGTTACAAATAAATTCTTACATAAAATCAGATTGTCTTTGAGGTATGCACTAGTGATTACGTTTTTGCCAAATTCACTGAGAAGAAATACCTTTCCCATTAGTGTCTTATATCTATCTTGCTGAATTTAACATTTGGCTGTTCTCTGATACATGTACAGAAATGGGGTTAGTATTCACAGGAAAAAGTTGTACAATTCCATGAAATACATCGGTTACTAACATGTGATCACATTGAGGTAATTATAATAGTGCAGTGTTATCTAGTTTAATGTAATTTTGTAGTGGAAACCAAGTATGCTGCTTCAAGTGTAAATTGTGTATTTTGAGATAAAATTGAACTTGTTCTACTAAAAACGTCAATATATTTCAAAAATTGTTTTCTATTAATAATGGCAAATCATAATCTTGACATCTGTAAATAGTTGAAACACTCACTTAAACATCTCTCAAAGGTATTATGTGCTAAAATAATTCCAAATTCACATATATTCATTTTTTCTATTAAAATTAAGGAAAATAGCTGAAACCGGTTTGGCTCAGTGGTAGAGCGTCGGTCTGCAGACTGAAAGGTCCTGGGTTTGATTCCGGTCAAGGGCATGTATCCTGGTTGTGGGCATATCCCCGGTAGAGAGTGTGCAGGAGACAGCTGGTCGATGTTTCTCTCTCATTGACGTTTCTAGCTCTCTATCTCTCTCCCTTCCTCTCTGTAAAAAAAATCAATAAAATATATTTTTAAAAAAACAATTGAGGAAAATAGAATATAGAAATACAATTCTATAATTGATTTCCAAATTTTATAATAATGTCTTCTTTAAAATTAAATATGTTTTTTTCTTTATGTGACTAAAGGCAATTTTCCAGAAGTCTAAGATTTTTAAGGCAAAATATTTAATTTTTCTATATTAAATTTATATGTGGATTATCTTCTCTCCACAGAACAGGTAGCTATAAAACAATATTTCATTAATATAAAATAAATAATGGTGGCATATATTTATTATGACATTGATTTATTTCTGGACATATTTTAAGAAATTTTTATTAATAAAACATCAATGTTTTTAATTTTTGAAAATTTTAAAACACTTTTTCACGGTGACTATAATAAAATATTACATACTAAATGGCTATAATAAGTGAAACTGATAACAAATAATACTGAAGTTAAGGAAAAATAACTCTCTTACATTGTTGTGTGATTGTCTAATTGCATAGGTCCTTTGGAAAAGTCTGACAATAACTTAAAATATTAAACATAAATTTAACTAAGATCTAGAAGTGCTAAAAATATTTTAATTAGAATTCACAATGATGGTTATAGAAAGTAGCAAATTCATTCAAAACTATCTTAGAGTTGTGTACTCTGTTTCTATGTGCTATCAAAATAATATTGAAAATTTATTATTATACTCAATTTTCTTTTTGTTTATCTCCTCCTTGATGGGGAATCAAACCAGCAATCTCCTGGTTTATAGGTTGACACTCAACCACTGAGCCATTCTGGGTGGGCTGTATTTAGTATTTCTTGATCAATACCAATCCATACATTAATTTCCCAAAATATTTAAAATAAATAACTTATGTAACCGTTCCTTGCACATATACAATTTTAAAAAAAGTAGAAAGTGTATATAAAGTGTATATAATTGTGAATAGGTTCTAATATAAATTTATTCTAATAATTAGAACTTATTCACAATGAATATAATTAATTTAATTGAAAGCCCCTGTAAGACTCTAAAATTTCATTTTGGAATATATTTAACAATGATATAGGAGTGAGTTCTAACTTATTTAAAAACTTAAGATGTTTCACATAATTATAAAACTAACCTGCATTTCTGTATTAGTGTAGAAGTACTGTATTATTTATAGGTACCACATTAAACAAATATTTCCACTTGACATCATTACACTGGCATTGTTCTTATGATCTATTTGACTCATGAACTGGGAATTTTAGAAAGCCTACAACAAAATCCACTGACACAGCGCATCAGAAAATTTTCATTAGTTTTTTCATTATTTGACACATTTGAATCTATGAAGACATTATTTAACACTCTAACTAGATTGTTAAGAACACTAACAATAATGTTGCTTGCAGGAAAGTAGAACTAGTAGGGATCATAGAAGCTTGAAGGTCAAAGTACTCTGGATATTGTTATCATGCCTTTATCAATTTTGAAATATAAATTTGTAAACTAATATAACCTGAACCTAAGCATGGGTGCACATTTTTTTAAAAATGACATTTAGTAGTTAGATTTTAAATTTGGATCTAATAAAAATTTTAAGATCAGAAATCAATGAACCTAATGTTAGCTTGTGAAAAAAGAATACATTGAAACTTGCTCAGTGGTTTTATTGAATTATATTTTTGTTCTTTCTTTGCTGTTGTTAATCCTTACCCAAGGATATTTTCCCACTGATTTTTAGGGAGAATGGAAGAGAGAGGAACGACAGAGATAAATATGGATAAGAGAGAAAAATACATTGATTGATTGCCTCCTGCAGGAGCCCTGACCAGGACCCTGGGCCAGGGAGGAGCCTGCAATCAATGTACGTGCTTGACCGGAATCAAACCTGTGACCCTTTAGTTCCCAGGCTGATGCTCTATCCACTGAGCCAAACCATCTAGGGCTTTTTGTGTTGTTTTAAGTTAGTTTTACAAGTGTACACTGCTAATACAAAAGTAAACAATATAATATAATAAGCACCTGATCTTTATTATAGGATTAAAAGTATTAGGAATGCATATTCATAAAATTGTAGCTAGTATCTATATAAGAAAAATTTAAAATTTTTAATGTGTGACTAATTGGAATAAATTTATTCTCGCCACATTTGCTTACTGAGAAGTAGGCACTATTATAGGCATTAGCAGTGTGGTATGGGAGACCTCTGAACAAGACAAACTTGATTCCTGTCTTCATGAATGTTATAAACTAAAGGGAAATCTACACATTGAATATTTATCTCAAAGAGAAATGTAGGTTATGAAAATATGCAGACTGCTTTGGATCACACAGTAACTTTCTTTGAGGAAACATGGCTTACAGTGAAATCTAAATGTTGAGCAGATTTAGCTGAACAAAGGTTGTGGCACAAGGGAAATATCTAATTTGGACAAAGGGAACTACATGTGGAAGTGCTTGTGAGGCTGAAATTAAAGGAGAAAGATCAAGTGTAGCTAGAATGTGCAAAGCAAGAGTGTAGCTAGGATGTGCCAAGTCATTGCTCCAAGTGGTCATTCCAAAGGTCAATATAAATCCACAAATATTTTTTTTCTTAGACCTTTTACAAAAAGAGTAGCTATTGATGTATTTTAAAACAAGGAAATAATGTAATTATACTTTTAATTTACAAATAACTGAGTTCAGTGTGTAGAATGAGCTTTAGGGGGCAAGAGTGGGTGTAGAAAGTCAAATTTTTTAAGCTATTGCACTGCGCAAATGAGACATAATGTTAACTTGGACTATAAATCCTCCCTGGCTGGCCAAACCTCACATGTCCCTTCCCAGCCCTGATCGTGCACTGGTAAGGTCCTTTGGCCTAGCCTGCACCCTCTCACAATCCAAGACACCTCAAGGATATGGGAGAGCCAGTTTGGGCCTGATCCCACTCGCCAGGCCAAGGGACCCCACTGGTGCATGAATTTGCGTACCGGGACTCTAGTTTAATATAACATGTTCTGCCAAAACCGGTTTGGCTCAGTGGTAGAGCATCGGTCTGCGGACTGAAGGGTCCCAGGTTCGATTCCGGTCAAGGGCATGTACATTGGTTGCGGGCACATCCCCGGTAGGGGGTGTGCAAGAGGCAGCTGGTAGATGTTTCTCTTTCATCGATGTTTCTAGCTCTCTCTCTCTCTCTCCCTTCCTCTCTGTAAAAAAATCAATAAAATATATTTAAAAAAAAATAACATGTTCAATTATTTAGTGTTCAGTTACTTACTTGCAAATTCAATTAATATTAACTATATTCCAAAACTAAAATTTACTCACTATTTTGATACCTCTCATTGTATGTAATGAAGTCTCTGCTGTGGCATTCTTCCTTTACTCATTCATGTTCACATGCATTTAACTATTCATATGCCTGGTCTATGCCACCTGTTTTATAAAGCACCAAAAACAAAAGATTCATAAGTTTATTGCATAAATATATATATTGAATACCTACTTTGGGTGCATAAGTATGGTATTTTAAGTTTTTGGAATGATTTAGTAAACCAAACCCTGGTAGAGTTCAACTCACATTTTATTTTACGGAAGTTAAGGCAACTTACAAATAATAATTTTAAGATTCTAAATGTATGAAAATAGAGCAGTGAAAGGGAGTTGAGGATACAGAGCTGGTGGGGTTAGTTGCAATTTAAAGAGAATACAAGGTAGCAGTTATTAAATTTAAATTAAGCAAACTCTTTTTAAAAAAAATATATTTTATTGATTTTACACAGAGAGGAATTGAGAGGGATAGAGAGTTAGAAATGTTGATGAGAGAGAAACATCAACCAGCTGCCTCTTGCACACCCCTACTGGGGATGTGCCCACAACCAAGGTACATGCCCTTGACCAGAATCGAACCCGGGACCTTTCAGTCCCCAAGCCGACGCTCTATCCATTGAGCCAAACCGGTCTTGGCTAAATTGAGCAAACTCTTGATAGTCAGGGTTTTTAGTCAGAAACTATATAAAGAAAAATTATTCCAAACAAAAAATTCTAAAGAAGAACAATAAGGATACAAGTGCGACTAGAATAAGAGAGAGGTAATGAGGAGTCAAGTGAGAAAGGGCCTTGTAGACTAAATATTTAGGACATTTAGCATGAGTGACTGAATGGGGAGTGGGTATCATATATTTTGAATGGAAAAGGAAACAGCAATTTTTTGTGGTTGTTGTTGTTAGTGGTCCAATAGTAAATATTTTTATTACTTACAGGTTATAAAGTATCTTTCATAACTGCTTATCTCTTCAGTCATGGTATAAAAACAATGATAGAAAATATATAAATTAATAGGCATGATTGTGTTTCAATAAAGCTTTATTTATAACAGAAATATTAAAGTTTAGCCTCCAGAGTATAGTTAGCCAATCCTATCTCTGAAGTAGAGAAACAACATAATAAAATGTTTATTTTTAAAGAACCACTCTCAATGCAATGTTGCAAAGAGAATTTAAAGAATCTGAGTGGAAGAACAATCTGTTTGAACACTGTCTTTATAACCAAGTTGAGACTGTATAGTAGCAGTACTGATGGTCTCCTGCCCCCATGGCTGCTTTCCTGCCTATACACAAATTGGGACCCAGGTAGCAGACTTAGCCAACAGCATCTGTCCTCTCACTGCAACAAGACTTGTTTGAGATGTCTTGCACCCATGGTGAGGGGAAGCAGGTTATTGATATCCAAATCCAGCTTAGTACCAGGAATGCTCAGGGCCTAATCAAAAAGGCAAATAATCCTTTCCACTAATATACAAAGAGTAAAATAAGGCTGTTGGTAGATTGTTGAGTTTTACAGTAAAACAGTAGTCAAGTTTTCAGAGTAATTTAAATTGGCTAATTGAAATAAGTGAATAGTCTAGAAAAATTGATTGTAATGTACAAAAAGCTATTCCTAAAGTATTAACAAAAATCTTCATTGGTAAAATTGTGTAACATGTAATAAACCTAAAGCAGTCATATCTTAGCACAAAAAATTAAAATGTAAAAGCTATCAAGACTACATTATAAAATTTCCAAAAGCCTCCTAATATTTAAATTAAAAAAGGTGATGATAGTAGAAGAATATTATGTAAGGAAAAAGACCCTGTAAGTAAATTACATCTGAAAAATTTGTACCTTAGAAAATTAACTTTCATTTGTAACACTAACAGCAAGATACCCATGAAAAACACACACATGGTGTCAAAACAAGCCAAAGAAAATCATTTGGGCAAAAAATGAAAAAAGGATCCCAAGCCAAATTTATAGAAAATATTACTTTATTAACTTTTGGTTAAAAATATGTTTGTATATTTTCAAAAAACAACTTGAGGACCATATGGATTCCTGCAACAGGGAGGAATTAACAGAACTGCTCCAGCCATGAAGACAGAAGAGAAACAGTCCAGAGATGGAAGACGCTGACAATGCCTTGCCAGACTTGCAGACAGCAGCTGTGCTTCAGTGAAGGATGCCCAAGACCAAACCAGAGAGGGTCGAACCTGCATCACCACCATTTGTCCACCATCCAGAACTGAAATATCATTGCTGACTTCTACACATAAGGAACTGTTTGACATTGAATTAAGGACTCAAAAGAATGGTTGGCCCAGAAAGAAACTCACTGTAGACTCATTCACTTGCCTCTCAGCAGAACCATTATGGCTGGTCTCATTTTTAGTTCTTCCAAGTGTATTTCTTGTATCACATGATCTCACACATCTAGGGGAAATAATGAGCAACATAAACTGATGATCAAAAACAGACCCAGAGACAGGAAAACATCAATCGGACTCTCAAACCTCAGAGGGAAGGTAGAGGAGGGTGGGGGAAAGGGAGAGAGATCAACCAAAGGAATTGTATGCATGCATATAAGCCTAACCAGTGGTCACAGTCAACAGGGGTGGGAAGGGTTTGGGGTGGTAATGGGGGGATGAGGACAATTATGTGATACATTTATCAATAAAAAATAAAAAAATAAAAATTGAAAAAAGAAGAAAGTGACTAGATTCTACATATAATTCCAATAAAAGAGTAATATGCAAATTAACCATAACTCTGCTACACACAAACCATGCCCACGAGCCAAACAGGAGTGAATATGCAAATTAACCCAATCAATATGGCTGTGGCCACAGAGAAAGCAGGAGGGAGGTTTGGGCTTCCCTGGACATGGAGGAAGCCAAGCTTTAGGCCTGCTCTTGCTGGCCTAGGACTCCACTCAAGGCTACAAAGTTTCATTGATAGAAGATACATAAATCTAAACAGAAATGGCAGCAGCCAAGGATCTGGAAAGAACAGGAGGCTAGGGTTGCCCCATGTGATGGAAGAAGCCAAGCTTTCCACACACCCTGGCCAGTCCAGGCCTCCACTTAAGGCTACAAAGTTTCAATTATAGAAGATACATAAATCCCAACAGAAATGGCTGCCACCACAAAGCAAGCAGGAGGCTTGGCTTCACTCAAGGCTACAAAGCTTCAATTGTGGAAGATAAATAAATGCCAGATACCAGGGCCTCCACTTGGGTCTCCTGGGCATGGCCAGCCTGCAAACCACCACAGGCCCCTCACCTAGGCCACTCCACACCACAAGGGAATCCCCACCCTGATCCGGGACATCATTCTTGATGTCTAATAATACCTTTGTTTGTTTTCTAATGAGATAGAAAAAAAACAAACAAAAAACTAGGATTAGAGTAAATTGAGAGGTAAAAATAAAACTTCCCCTTTGGATATTAGCAGTTTCAGGTATTATTAGACATCAAGAATGATGTCATCCCTTCAGGGCAAACACCCATGCACCAGGCCTCTATCCTATCTAATAAAAGAGTAATATGCAGATTGACCATCACTCTAATACATAAGATGGTTGCCCACATGTGGTAAAAGATCCTGCCCCCATATGGACACAAGATGGCCAGCAGGGGAGGGCAGTTGGGAGGACCAGGCCTGCAAGGGAAGACAATTGTGGGTGATCAGGCCTGCAAGGGAGGGGAGTTGGGGGCTATAAATCCTGCAGGGGAGGGCAGTTAGGGGTGACCAAGATGGCAGAGGAGGAAAGTTGGGGACAACCAGGCCTGCAGAGAAGTGCAGCTGGGAGGGACCCAGGCCTGCAGGGGAGGGTAGTTAAGGGTTACCAGGTCTGCAGGGGAGGGCAGTTAGGGGCAAACAGGCTGGCAGGGGAGCAGTTAGGCATCAATCAGGTGGCAGGGGTGTAGTTAGAGGGTGATCCAAAGCAGTTAGGGGCAATCAAGAAGGCAGGCAGATAAGCAGTTGAGAGCCAGCAGTCCTGGATTGTGAGAGGGATGTCCGACTGCCTGTGAGAGGGCAGTCGGACATCCCTTGAGGGGTCCTGGATTGGAGAGGGTGCAGGCTGGGCTGAGGGACACCCCTCTACACACATTGTGCATGAATTTCGTGCACTGGGCCTCTAGTTGGAAGGTAAAGTACACAGAAATTTCTGATTGGTTGGGTGAGGGTTGGTTTCATATAACTGGAAATTTAGAAATAGCATCAAATGAGATAGAAAACAAACAAACAAACAAAAAACTAGGGTTAGAGTAAATTGAGAGGTAAAAATAAAACTTCCCCTTTGGATATTAGCAGTTTCAGGTATTATTAGACATCAAGAATGATGTCAAGCCGAAACCAGTTTGGTTTAGTGGATAGAGCATCGGCCTGGGGACTGAAAGATCCCGGATTCAATTCCGGTCAAGGGCATGTGCCTTGGTTGCTGGCACATCCCCAGTGGGAGGTGTGCAAGAGGAAGCTGATCGATGATTCTCTCTTATCTATGTTTCTAACTCTCTATCCCTTTCTCTTCCTCTCTGTAAAAAATCAATAAAATATATTTAAAAAAATAAAAAGAATGATGTTCAATAGTCAATTAGACTTAGGACAAAATCTGTTTCAAAAACAGCGATAAGTCTTCAGCTTAAGTGTTTTTTTGTGTGTGTGTGTGTTTTTTTTTAAAGCTGTAGAAATGAATGTGATCACTTAGATATGAAAATACATAGAAGGGAAATTAAAAGGAGCAAGGAGTAATGAATGTGACATGCCAAGGTAAATATAAAGGGAAGGAGCTGAACTAACACAAAAACATTAGTAGAAAAGGCTGGTTTTATAAGAAGGCAACTAAGAGGATGATGTTTTAACAACACCAGGCAAAAGAAGAACCAATGCTGATGGTATTTTGAAAAAAGAAAATCTGATATTTAACAACAGATTAATAAATTTGGAAGCCATTGCTGACATTGTTAAAAAAAACAATTCCCTTAAATTGATGGTTGCAAATGTGTGTTTGGATGAATTTAAAGAAATTAAAGGATGAATGAAATTGGGAGAAAAATACAGAAAACGTTCTTCAGAAATTTGATGGTCAAGGGAAAATATAAAGTAGAACTTTAAGTATCAGGAAAAGTAGGGTCAAATGAGAGTTTCTCTTATTATTTAAATGGAAAAGATAAAAGCATGTTTCTGTGTCAATTAAAATTTTCAATAAAATATAATAAAAATCATCTCTCATATGTTCTGAGAAAAGAAAGACTTGTTTGAACAATATTTTTCAGAAGACATAGGGGAAGATAAAATCCAGTCCAAATAGGAAAAATTGGCTCTTCCCAAGAGCAAGGATTGTTTGCTTATGACAGTGATTTTCAACTGGTGTGCAGGTGTATCACAAGAGTTTTTAAAACATGCAATACCAGACTATTTAGCAAAGGGCACTGACCTCTTTTCCCTTAGATTGTAAAATTAAAAAATGACAACAGCCAACACAACAATAGCCATTTGGTGTGGGTTAATCAAAATTATAACTATTTTTTTTCTCAGATCAGCAAAATATATGTATTTTTGTTTGTGCTGCAGAATTTTAGTAATTTGTTTGTGTGTGCCATAAAATGAAGTGTTGAAAATCACTTACTTATAGAAATAGGCAGCAAGGAAGAATAAACAATGAGAAATAGGACAAAAGTTATATCAAGAAATGAGTCTTGAAAGTAGGAAGAACAAATATGTTTTTCATAGCAGTATTTCTGAAAAGCTTTATGCACTCAAGGTGATGTTTTTCTATTTCCACCATCAAGAAAACAATGTGCCACAAATGGGTTTCAAAAGCATGTAAAACAGATGTCAAGAAACCTTTCATCATCCAGAGACCAATAACATCAGGCCTGACCCACCAAGGAAACTGGATTTGGAATCATCTGAACCCTCTAGGAAGTAATTTAAATATCTCTTTGGTGATCAAATGTTTTATGAAGAAAGAAATTTGATGAATTGTATGGCATTTAGGTTTCTTAATGACATTTTCTGTGTTTTATGCTATTTCCCCATGGTTTTGTAGAAAGATGCATTTCTTCCATCTGTTATTTACCAGTAAAGTGAAGAACACAAACAGAAAATTCAAGAAAGATATTCACTGACTAACACTGGAGACATTTTAAATGTATTGTCTGCAAGCATGCAAATATATAGTCTTCAAACAATTTAAAAATAGTAAGAAATTAAATGATGTAGAATATGTTTCTAGTTCAAGTAAAATATATAACTCCTTATCTCTAAACTACTTTGATAATTTTAGTAGATATATATGGATGATCTTATATAAATTGAAATTAAAATATAAAAAATACATAACAAAATTGAAAAGCATAAACTTAATACTATTTAAAAATTACTGATAGTGAGAAAGTTAAAAATCTCAGAAAATTGTTTTATGCATATTAAAATGCACACATATATATATATCCCCCATATATTAGTTACATAATTATAATTAATTTATAATATTATGTTTTTTCACATTTATCTTATCAATGTAGTATACCAGTGAAGAGCATAGATGACATCTGATTTTGTGAATTTTATCTATATTGTGAACTGAATGAATTGCTTAAATCTCCAAATTATTTTTTTAAATGATACTTATAATAGACATTTTGTCATAAGATTCTTTCTATAATTGAAATTAATTAATCTTTATACCACCCCTGCATATTGCTTGTAATATGGTGATTATCCAGTATAATTTTATTTTTGCTAGTTGTAACAAACTCGCAATAATGGCAGTAGAAGAGGTTTTGTGCCAATGTAGCTACATTACTACAAGTTATTTATAACATGCTTATAGACTAGAAATTTCTCTGGAACTAATGTGTGTGAATACTAGGTTAATAACGCAGATTTTTTTCAATAGATGGAGTTACACATATGTTGCTATATATGCAATTTGATAAGTATTGACAACAAGCTTAAAAACTTTATATAGCAAATTTTCTGAAGGTGTTAACATCATAGATATTTTTTAAAATATATTTTATTGATTTTTTACAGAGAGAAAAGGAGAGGGATAGATAGCTAGAAAAATCGATCAGCTGCCTCCTGCACACCCTCTACTGGAGATGTAACCTAAACCAAGGTACATGCCCTTGACCAGAGTTGAACCTGGGATCTTTCAGTCCGCAGGCCAATGCTCTATCCATTGAGCCAAACCAGTCCTGGCATCATCATAGATATTTTTACACTTAAAAATTTTGAATTTCATGAAAAAAAAAAGAGCATTTGTGAGAAGTTTTAATCCATTACTTTATTTTGAAGAAAAGTGCTGCAGTGAAAGCTGGTTTAAATGCTTTAAAAGAGATGATTTTGATGTTAAGACAAAGAATGTTCAGGTCAACTAAAAAATTTTAAAGACCAACGATTACAGGCATTATTGGATGAAGATGTATGTTAAACTCAAAAAAACTTGCAGAAAGATTAAATGTTGCTCAGCATACTATTTCTGATGGTTTACAAGCAATGGGACAGATTTTAAAGGAAGGAAAATGGGTGCCACATCAACTGAACAAAAGACAAATGGAAAACCAAAAAGTCATCAGTAAAATGTTGCTTCAACAGCACAAAAGAAAGTCTTTTTTGCATTGAATTGTGACTGGCCATGAAAAGTGGATTTATTTTGAGATTCCCAAATGCACAAAATTATGGGTTGATCCAGGTCAACCATCAACATGGACTGCAGGGCCAAATCTCTTAGGAAAGAAGACAATGCTCTGTGTTTGGTGGAATCAGGAAGGTGTGGTGTATTATGAGTTTCTAAAAACAGGTGAAACCATTAATACTGATCACATTACGACAACAAATAATCAATTTGAACCATGCTTTGATCCTGAAATGACCAGAATGTTCCAGAAGACATGGAAAAGTAATTTTGCTTCCTGATGATGCACCATCACACACTTCAAACCCAGTTAAAGATATGTTAAAAGATCTTGCCTGGGAAATATTAACCCACCCACCACATTCACCAGACTGTCTTCCTTATGTTACCAGTTGTTCTGATTGCTGGCACATGCACTTTCTGAGAAGCCCTTCAAACTGTAGAAAGAAGTGCAAAATTGGGTCTCTTAATGGTTTGTATTAAAACAAGAAAAGTTCTATTGGGGCAGTATCCACAAATTACCTGAAAGATGGGGAAATGTGTAGCTAGCAATGTACATTACTTTGAATAAAGCACTTTTGATGTTTCTCTTGTAATTATTGTGCTTGCTTGAATTATAAAAGTTGCATTATTAACTGATATATTTAGTATGTCTATTAGGGCCACTTTTAAAAAATATATATTGTATTGATATTTTACAGAGAGAGGGATAAAGAGCTAGAAACATCGATGAGAGAATCATCGATCAGCTGATTGTCTTCCTTTTACTCAGTTGTATGAGTTCCTTATATATTTTAGATTTTAACCCTTTATCAGATGTATCATTACAAACTATGGTCTGTTTGTGGTTTATTTGGCTGTGCAGAAGCTCTTTATTTTGATGTAGTCCCATTTGTTTATTTTCTCCTTAGGTTCCCTCGCCCTAGGAGACACATCTGCAAACATATTGCTATGAGAGACGACAGATTTTGCTGCCTATGGGTTCTTCTAGGATTTTCAGATTCTACAACTTACATTTAAAACTTTTATTCGTTTTGAGATTATTATTGTGCATAGCCTAAGTTGCTGTTTAGTTTCATTTATTTGCATGTATCTGTCCAACTTTCCCTATATCATTTATTGAAGAGACAGTCTTCACTCTATTGTATGCTCTTGCTTCCTTTGTCAAATATTATTTGAGCATAATGGCTTGGGTTGATTTCTTGGTTCTATTCTTTTCCACTGATCAATATGCCTGTTTTGGTGCAAGTACCAGGCTGTTTTGCATACAGTGGCTTTGTAGTATAACTTGATATCTGGTATTGTGATCTTTCCAACTTTGTTCTTCTTTCTCAAGACTGCTGTGGATATTCGGGGTCATTTTTTAGTTTCACGTAAATTTTTGGAATTTTTGTTCTAGATCTGTGAAATATCCCATTGGTATTTTAATAGGGACTGTATTGAATCTGTAAATCGATTAAGGTGTTATTTTGGACATTATAATAACATTAATTCTACCAATCCATGAATACAGTATATTCTTCCATTGTTTTATATCTTTTTCCATCTCTTTTTACAATGTTCTGTAGTTTTTCTAGCACAAGACATTTACCTTCTTGGTTATGTTCATTCCTAAGTATCTTAATTTTTTGCTGTAATGGTAAATGAGATTGTTCATTTAGTTTCTATTTCTGACTATTATTAGTGTATAAAAATGTCATTGGTTTCTGGGTATTAATTTAGTATCCTGCTACATTACCAAACTCATTTATTGAATCATGTAGTTTTTTTTTTTTTTTTTTTGGTGTAATCCTTAGTGTTTTCAATGTACAATATCATGTCATCTGTGAATAATGACAGTTTTACTTTCTCCTTTACAGTTTGGATGCTTCTTATATTTTCTTCTTGCCTGAGCACTCTTGCTAGGACTTTCAGTACTATGTTAAATAAAAGTGTGGTTAAGGAAAATTGTCTTAGTTTTTGCTATTGGGTATGATGTTGGCTTTAGTTTGTCATATATAGCTTTTATTATGATGAGTTATGATCCTTCTGTTCCTACTTTGCTGAGAGTTTTTATCAAAAATGAGTGTTGGATTTTGATGAATGTTTTTTTCTACATCAGCAACCCCTCATATTGGACAAACTGTCTTACAAAAAAGCACTTTATTTTATTTTTATTGAGTTTATTGGAGTGACCTTGATTAATAAAATTATATAGGCATATGTTCCATAATACATAATCTATATATTGTATTATGTGTTCACCACCCCAACTCAAGTCTCCTTCCATCACTATTTATTTCCCCTTTTCGTTCTTCTACTTACCCCATTCTCCTTTCACTCTTATAATCACTATACTGTTTTCTTTGTCAATGAAGTTTGATTGTTGGTTTTCTTTTTCTTTGTTTTTAATATATTTTATTGATTTTTTTACAGAGAGGAAGGGAGAGAGATAGAGAGCTAGGAACGTCGATGAGAGAGAAACATTGAACAGTTGCCTCCTGTACACCCCTTACCGGGGACTTGCCCGCAACCAATGTACATGCCCCCGATCGGAATCGAACCTGGGACTTTTCCCTCCGCAGGCCGATGCTCTATCCACTGAGCCAAACCAGTTTCGGCATGATTGTTGATTTTCTTAATTTCTTCACCTTTTTTACCCAACTATGCTCTGATAGCTATCAGTCTGTTTTTTCTAATTATGAGTCTTTCTATTTTCTTTGTTAGTTTATTTTGTTCATTGCATTCCTTATATATTGGGTCGGCAACTAAGTAATTGCGGATTTTTTAAAGAAAATCAAAGACAATTTTTTCATGGAACTAAATAACTTTATTCTGTAATGTATTGCCCATTTTGATCAATGACCTTTTGCCATCTTTCAGGCAGCATCATAATCCCACGTTCAAAAAACTTCTGGTTTTTATTAGCAAAAAACTGAATCAGGTACGATTTGACATCATCATCATTATTGAAATTTTTACCATTCAAGGAGTTTTGTAAAGATCGAAACAAAAAGTAATCAGATGGTGCAAGGTCAGGACTATATGGTGGATGTGGCAAAACATCCCAACCAAGCTCCATTAATTTTTGCCAAGTGACCAAAGATGTGTGTGGCCTTGCATTGTCATGATGGAATACAACACCTTTTCGATTTGTCAATTCGGGCCGCTTTTCTTCAACTGCATTGTTTAATTTCGTTAGTTGTTCAATGTAGACATCAGAATTGATCGTTCGGTTGGGTGGTAAGAGTTCAAAGTAGACAATTCCTTTGTAATCCCACCAAACTGATAACAAAACCTTCTTTTGATGAATATCAGCTTTTGATGTTGTTTGAGTTGGTTCACCTGGCCTGCTCCACGATCTTTTCCACTTGATATTGTTGTAAACAACCCATTTTTCATCGCCAGTTATCAGTCGTTTTAAAAATGGATCATTTTCATTACGTTTCTTTAGCAAATCGCAGCTGCTAATGCGTTGCGTTAACTGTGATTCTTTCAGTTCGTGAGGAACCCATGTATCGAGTTTTTGAACATAGCCAAGTTGTTTTAAATGATTTTCAATGCATGTATGTGATACATGAAGCTTCTCTGCAATCTCACGTGTTGTACTGTGACAGTCCGAATTGATTATTGCTTTGATTAGGGCGTCATCAACTTCAACTGGACAACCAGAACGTTTTTCATCTTTGAGTGAAAAATCACCAGAACGAAATTTGGCAAACCAATTTTGACACTGCCGTTCTTTTAAGGCTTCGTCACCATAAACAGCACATAACTTTTTATGAGCTTGCGATGCGTTTTTCCCTTTGCGGAAATAAAAAAGCAAAATATGACGAAAATGTTCCTTTTGATTTTCCATTTTTCAACGAACGCCAAACGAAAACTAAACAGATCAAAAAACTTTTTTTACTGATTAACAGCTGAATAGCCAACTATCAAATAACAAAATGTGTTTTACATTTGTACTACGTCTGCAAACCTAAAAATTCAACTGAAGCCATATATGTGTGAAACCCGCAATTACTTAGCTGCCGAACCAATAAATGAAATCATATGGTACTTAACTTTCTCTGACTGGCTTATTTCATGTAGCATAGTAATGCTCTCTCTCCAGGTCCATCCATGCTGTCACAAAGAGTAACATTTCCTTCTTTATTTACAGCCAAGTAGTATTCCATTTTGTAAAAGTCCTGGGCATCAATAAATGTATCCCCAGGTATTTATTGTGCAAATTGTTTAATATTTTTTCACGTCTCTATTTCTCCATGTACTCACTCAGATACGTTTCTATAAAGTGAGTGTATTGCCATTTAATTGACAAACTCTTTTTTTTTTTTAAATTACCTTTATTGTTGAAAGTATTACAGATGTCCTTCTTTCTTCCCCCACTTACTCCCTCCAGTCCACTTCCACCCCTTTCCCCAGGGAGTTTTATCAACAAATTTGGTGCCTGAAATTTTGATACTGTTCAGTTAATATTAAATCATATTTAATTAACACGATTCGAGGGTCAAAGTGATGAATTCTGTTGTGGGTAAGTGTGCTTATGAAAATATGTGGGCTACCATTGGAAATTCGGATCTAAAATAAATTTTAAAAAGCAGCAGCTGAAGACCCAAATTTGAGCAAAACTCATATGAGGAAGACATTTTAAGTTTTGGCAGTTTGTGATAATATAGAGACAATATAAAGAAAGAAAAGAAAATGAGTGAAAACCAACACATTCAGATAATTTAAACCTATTGGACTTGGAATCTTAAGCCCTGCAAGTATTTTAATAACCCAGTAGGAAGTTGAGCAAAATATTCATTCTCTCAGAAGCAAAATTTTTTCACTTGTTAAATAAGATTACTAATATTTGTTAGAAATTACATACATATGATAAAATATATTAAAAAGTGACAGTCTAAATGTAGAACATTTTTATTTCATAATTCTTGAATTGAGAGGAGACCGGGGAAATATAAAAAAAATGCACAAATATTATATTTTTCCTATGTTACTCCCTACATTATTATTATTATGCAGGGGTAGGTAAGAAACAAAATATTTTCTAAGAAAAAAAATTAGGGATTGACACTGTTTGAATGCCTTTCCCCAATAAATATGTGAAGAAGTAAATATGAAAGCTATCTTTGTAGAATATTGTTAGAATGTTGGTGTGAGAAAGATGATATGTTACATTAAGATAATTTTTTTAAGAAATGGAGGTTTTAGAGTCATTGTCAGATGAATAGGCAAAATAAACTATTAGGGATGGCAAAATAAAATACTTTTTCCAATTGTCAAATTGGACAAGACTTCAAACGATAATGAATGCAATGCTATGGTGAAACCCATACATACTGTTTTGTTTTGTTTTCAAGACCAATATGTCTTTTACTAAATTTATCTCATTTTTTATATTCATTACATTTAATATGATAATATTTTAGACATATTAGTTTAAGTAAAATATATATTAAATTAATTTAACGTGTTTTTTGTTTTTTTTTTACTTTTTAAAATATGGCTACTAGAAAAACTTATAATCGCCTATGTATCTGATTTTGTTTTGGACAGAGAATGAAATATCTTCTACTTATCAATTTATGTTTTTACAAGTAGATATTGAAAGTAATGATTTTTGCATCGGACAAATGACTTTTCTTTTAAGATTTAAGTATCTCCCACCTCCCTATTCCTGATTAAGTTAAGTAGTAAGTCAAAGAGTGACAACCACCATGGTTTGCAACTTCCATGGGGAACTGTTTGTCCCTTTTATTTACTTATCTGAACTAAGACATAGTTCAGATGAGAATGCTTGTGTTTGCTCCTTTTCTCAGAGTATGTTTATTCTCAAAAGAGTCTTTATTTAGTCAGCCAAGGAAAATAACAGATGCCACTACACCAGTTCTGTATTTCAGTGCAAGTAAGAATTTCTTGTTACTTGATTATCTGTATTTTTCATTTTCCACATGCATTTGTGCATATGTGAGTTTCATGATAAGAACTTATAAATATGAATTTAAATAATTATTGAAAAAGTCAAACTGCTTTTTTGTTTTTCATAATGTGTTTTTAAATATATATATATATATATGTATATATATATATATATATATATATATATATATATATATATAATATTTCTTATAAGACAGTGAATATTACTGAGGTATTTCACAGTATGTTACAGTAGAATAATAGCAATGTTGAACTATTCTAGTAGTCAAGTTTTTAAGGGTTCATTAGATTCAAAAATAAAAATAAGATGCTGGAGTTGAAACAAAGAAATTGGATTCTTGCCTGGTTTACACCCCTCATCCACTCAGCACTGAGATACATCTACAGAATGATAAATCTCAGGATATCTATTCTTACTTTATGGGAAAATAAAGTTACAAATAAGTTGTGGAGTCAATGCAAATGCCCTTTTTAAAAAATTTAAAATTCATTTTATTATTTTGCAAATGTAAGTTTACTGTGTTGGTCAATTAAATGTAATTATATTGTATCATTTAAAAATAATAATTTATATTACTTTCTTAAACTCCACTAAACAAAAATGTATGTATTATCCTGTATTATTACTGCTCTCAATTTTTAAATTATTTTTACTCTAACAGCTAACACTAATGCTTCCTATATTACACTACTATTACTATGGCTACTATAATATTACCATTAATTTAGACAAACACGTATTTATTTTTCTTTTCTCTGATGCAAAGGTTTATATTCTGAATTCAACTGTTAGTATTATTATTGGGGTTTTTAAATAACATCTTTATCTCTCTCTTCCCAAACCAGAAACATATAGGAACATAAACACAATTACATTGATAAAAGGATTATGAATTTAAAAGAAGATAGTTGAATTATTCTACAGTCAGCCTCAAAGAATAAATAAAAAAAACTTAGAAATATAAGAGGTTCAAAAGTACGATAGGCATTTAGCAGCTTCATCTTTTTCAGTCTACAAACAAACCAAACACTGAAACTCTATCACTAAAACTAAAATATAATTAGAACTTTTATCACCTCATTACTTCAGGATAAAATTAAAGGTTCTGATTGGCAATGTCACCAGAATAAACAAGTAATAATGCTATGGGATAAGTTTTCTAGAGAGTGAATGAACATTACTAATTAGGGACATTAGGATACTTTGAAGCAACATTAATTTAAGAGCTGTTTTGTTGTTGCTTTTTCTCCCTTTGCAAAGATATTAGTTACTTATTTCTTGGTCGTCTTACAATAATTCAGGGCGACAGATATTTATATCTTTTTTAAATTTTCCATTTTATTTTTGGAAATCTATGCTTTCATCTTTTCTTAATTTATCACCAAGTATGACTATGTTTAATTTTAGTATTGAATTTATTCTGAGACACAATCCATTACATGAAATAGTTTTACACTGAATATTATTATTCCAGAGATCAATGTATAATCTTCAGTTCTATCTTTATTTTCTTGGAAGTTAAAATTGCAGTGGAGAATTATGTTTTATAATATGCAGAAAGACACATGGAATTCTTGTTATTAGGTTTGTCACCAAAGAGGCCTTTGTATTGAATGAGCCATCTAATTCAGCTTTTCCATCAATTCTGAAGATATTTGTAGTCAAAAGTAATGAGTGTCTCATCTGCAATTTCTTACAGCTCAAAGTAATATATTAGAAAATCAAAGTAAAAGTGCAATGAATAAAATCTGCCTTGAACTTCAGATAGCAGTATTGCTAAGGCAATTGCATCAAATTATAATGATCATTTTGATGTTATTAGAAGTTGTTGATTTAATTTTTCAAAGGTTGAGCCATGTTTTCAAAAATATATATTAATATATAGGTCAAAGATTAACATTTAATATATATTTATTTATTGGAAGATATAAAATGAAGATGACAAAAACTTGTAATAGTAGTTCAAAAGAGTCTGTTTAATGGAGTAGATCAAACTGTGTTCCAGTTATTTATTTCAGCTTAATAAAACAAACAAACACACACAAAAAAACAGAATAACTTGTTTGGAAATAAGAAACTGATTATCAACTTTCAGTATGAATCATGAGTCTCCTAGTTAAAGACACACTTTCTACAAAAGATAGGAAGACAGATGCAAGGCATTACATAGATACTTAAATTAGTTCCATTAAGAAATGACATGATCTCTTAGGCTTTGAGACAACGTGGATGAATCTGGAGCGTATTATGCTAAGTGAAATAAGCTAGTCAGAGAAAGAAAGGTATCCATTGATCTTACTCATATGTGGAATCTACTGAACAGAATAAACTGTTGAACAAAATAGATCCAGAGACATAGAAGCATGGAACAGACTGTTGAATCTTAGAGAAAAGATTGGGATGGATAGGTGGGTAGGAAGAGATCAACCAAAGAACTTATGTGCATATATGTATAACTTATGAACACAGACAAGAGGGTGGTGAAGGCCTGGGATGGAGGTGGGGGGCGTTGGAAGAAAAAAGGTGACATGTGTAATACTTTCAACAATAAAGGAAAAAAAAATAAGTGACATAAAATAGATAGCATTTCAGAAAGTTCTCTATAAATTGTTATATTTATGAAATTTGAGATTGCTTTATCACATATCCAACCCAAAAATATATTTGTGACAGTTTATTTAAATACATAATTACTTATTAATAAAGATATTATATGGTGTGAAGAAAATCTGATATCGACAATATAATTTTGTCATATTATTATTTGGTTTAGTCTCAATGAAAACATGCATATCAAGATTTTGTCACACTTATTTAAATTGTATTCAGCAAATTTTCAAGACAAGTATGTAATTAGGGAAATATGAAATTATCATATTACAAACATTAACAAATCAAAGACTAAGATTTTCTTATTTTAGTAATTACCCCAGACTGAGGGTATATATGTTGCTTTTACTTACTCATACTTAAATTGCAAATATTTTATTTTTATTATCTGGAGTTACAATAGAGACTACTTTAAAAATTCCACTAAAAGGGTGACTGAGGCTGATTACCAAGGATACTCAAAATAAAAAAAGTATGTTTATAAAAATATTTTAATAGTATATTTCTTTGAAATATATTTATAATACCTAAAAATACAAAGTAAAATATTTACCTGGCATATATTTTATTTTATTTTCTCTAAAACTTTCTAGATTTTTATGTATTACATAGGAATAGCCCATGGATACAGACAATAGTCTGGGAAAGGCCTGGAAGAGGTGAGAGCAGGGTGGAGGAGATCAATGGGGAAAACAAACAAACAAAACAAAACAAAACAAAACAAAACAAAACCCTAATACGAAGGGACATCTGTAATACATTTTAATGAAACACCAAGTAAAATCTCTGGAAATAATTTTATGAATATTGATTAATTCTGAATTTTATAGTATATTTTATATTCAAGAAACATCAACACTATATTGATATAACTGAGAAGAGAAAATCCTCCCTGTATAAAACCAGACTACAAAGTATGTGAGAGTTAGCTGATTTCTTCAACTGTTGAAATCCACAAAACTTACAATAATAAAACATACAAAGAAATAGAAACACATTTACAAGAAAAATTAAATGTACATATACTGTCACTAAAGAAATGAAGATATATGAATTTAAAATTACCATCATAAGGATATTCAATGAGTTAAAAGAGTACATATGTATAGCTAAATAAATCATGGAAACAATGCATTAACATAGAATAACAACAAACTATGAAGAAGAAACAAACAAATTATGGAACTGGATATCACAATAACTGAATTGAAAAATTTAGTAGAGTAATTCAACCACAGGGTTAACCAAGTAGAAGAAAGGATCAGTGAACTAAATATAAAACTTTTAAAATTATGAAAACATTGGAAAAAAAGAAGGAATGAAATTAGGTAAAGAACTTATAGGACATCATCAAGAAGAACACCATGCACATCAATAATAAGAACTTGGGCCTTTTTAATGGTTTTAGCAACTTTGCTCTTTGTATGGAGTCTAGAAATTGAAGTTTCATTTAATGGAATTGGTAATTTTTATTTTGAATGAAAGGTTTTTCCACCAAGAAGTAAATTTGATGCAATTCCTGTAGATACCATGGGTAAAACGATACCACCACAACTGTATTACATCTAATATAATGTGTTAAAACTTTATACAGATATGTTTTTCCACTACCACCTGGACCATCCAAGAAAAAGCATTTGGGGTGTACAGTTTGATCTTCGATGGTTGATGTTATAGTCTGAAAGGCTGCCAAATGTTCATCATTCAGAGAATTTATCAAAACCTCTGCCTGGTGTTGCTCATACAATTCATCACATGGATTTGCATTCATTAAAAAAGGATAGTCTGGAAGTTTGAAATGTGAACATTTCATTCCATGCAATGTGAATACCTCCTGAATTTCATTAAGGACATGCATTTCACAGTTCACACAGGCACCTTCTCTTCTGTGCAATTTCCAACAGAAATTTTCAATAAAAAATGAGATTTATTGTCATCCCATAATTTGTCTGCAGCAGAAGGACATCCAAACACATATGTATGCAAAAAGTTGCTGAAGTTGTTTGGGCATATTAAGGATGATAGCATCGTCAATCTTATATTTCCAGATAGTGTTGTCAAGAAATAATCCTCAGTGTTTAGCAGCTTCATGAAATGCATCATAAGTTACACCTCCTACAGTTTGCAGATCCTCAAAATTTATCACATCTAACAGTCATTCCACCACAACTATGTACAAGAGTTGCATCCTCATGTACTGTATTTTCGCTGAGAAGGCAGTTCTTACCAGTATTGCTAGTACATGTTGATGACTATTCTCTATACATATTCTGTCTTTGCCACCACCTTCTTTCAACTTCAAAGACATGTTGGTCTTTAGACATTTTCTATTGATGATGCTGGTGTTTTTCGGCTTCAGAGTGACGTTTTTCCAATAGTTGCTCTTCAGATACATTCTGTCGCAGGCACCGCCTTCTTTCAAGATCAGATGCATGTTGCTCTTCAGGCATTTTCTGTCGATAACGTCGGCATCTTTCTGCTGCAGAGCTACGTTGTATCAACAGTTTTTCTTTGGACACAGTCCCACCTCTCTACTGCTCCGGTCTGAGATGCAGGTGAATGAGAGTCCTGGCTGTCAGACCTTTGAGAGCTGGGTGGCCAACTGCTGATTCTGTGGGGGTGGGATTTCCTTATACTGGTTGTCTGTTTCCACAGCTGCAATGAGGAAGCTGGGGATCCAGAGGGAGCAATGCCCTCTAAGCCACCAGCTTTCTCCCTCTGCTAGATCCCACAGGTGGGCCTTGGCTGGGGCTGCCCAGGTCCCTGTGGCTTGGATCCAGATGCTGGAATCATGGCTTGGACCCGGCCAGTGGCATTGAGCACTGACCTGCTGCCTGCCTGGGTTATCCATAGCAGCTTGGATAATCCAGGCAGGCATTTGCAAATATACCCACCATCTTGGTAAGGTTAATTTGCATATCACTCCTGGTTGGCTGTGGGCATAGCAGAGGTATGGTCAATCAGCATATTTCTCTTTTATTAGTGTAGATTCTACTTGTATGAGGTACTGAGATTCGAAGTTTCTATTAGCTAAAAGGAGGGAAGAAAAGAAGAGTTAATGATTATGGAGTAGAGCTTTTGTTTTGGGCAATAATTATTGAAAAGGTAGTAATAATGGTCACATGACATTGTGAGTATACTTAATGTTATTTACTTCTATACTTATAAATGGTAAAAATGCCAAATTTTATGCTATATATATATTATCACAATTTTAAAAATGGAAACAAATAAATATGGAGTATATTTTTAACAATGAGGAGCTAGAGAAGGTATTTGTAGTTATTCTAGGCAGTGAATGAAAGAATTTCACAAGAGAGGAAGTAAATGAACAAAGAATCTTATGTTAGGAAACAGATTATGTAACAAAGCTCTGATAAGTTAAATTTGAAAGTGTGAAGAATATTAGAATAAAGAGTTTGGATTCATTTCTACAGATAATTGGAGGTAACTGAATTATATAGCTTCAATTGTTGGATAGAAAGTTTGTTTGATGTTGTCCTTTTAGATGTTGAACCATGTCTTCCAAATTCTATGTTTTAGTCTATGTGTTATTGACTATACCTTCAGTCAGTATTTATAACCATTATTTTCATTTGTTTCTATTAGTGTTGACAACATTTCTCTGTACCCCTAAGATCAAAAGCAGCAATCAGGACAGAGATCTCTGATATTTGGAGATAGGGTCCTTTTTGCTCATCCTGACTCTCACAAGCTGTGTGGGCAAGCTGTTCCTGGGACTCTTGCTCAGCTGTTACCATAAGAGGTGAAATTGACTGAAATTAACTGCAATTTATCATTCAAGCTCTCCCCTGAAAGATATAAACCTTCTGTAGACTCCAGATTTCCAAAATAATAACATTATGCAGATTCTGCCAGGGCAATATTGTCCACATGGGGACACAGAGTTCTGGTGCTACCCACACTGCCATCTATTCAGAGGAATACACACACATACACACACACACACACACACACACACTCACACATACACACACGTATTCATGTATATACATATGTATGTGTGTATATTATTACACATACATTTTAGATGATATCATTCAACTATTAAATATAATTTAGAAAATCATGATTTAGAAGATTTAAAAGAATGTAATATCAATGGTTCCCCCAAATTCTTAAAATGTAACAAAACAGCAGTAAATAGATTTGAATTGTGTGAGGAGTATCAGAATAGTTTGGTATCAATTTACAGATAATTGGAGGAAGCTGAACAACATAGCTTTGATGGTTGGATAGAAGGTATACTTGCAAACAGTGGGTTTTTTTTTTGTTTTTTTTTTGAGGCAATCAAGAAGATTCTATATGTGGGGTATATATTTTTCTAACAGCTAGAATAAATGAGATAATTTGGCAATTTATTGATGAGCTTACATAATAGAAGCTTAGAATTTGTTATTTGAATTTGTGTCTGTATATTTGTGTAGCCTCTGATTATGTGCTGCTATAATCAAGTTCTTTAAAGAAGAGATAACTACAAATGGAAATCATCATGTGCTGCATTTTCAGGTTTGTCCTTAGGGAAGTTGTGATATGATTCCACATATTAAATTTTCAGATTTCCTATGAAATGCATTACTGTTGTTGGATAACTTTTGTTTGTTGCATTTCCTATTTTTTGAAATTCTATTTTATGCTAATATTTTCACTGTTCCTTAAATGACTATCAATACATAGTTCAATTAAAAGTATCCATAGAGTCAGAAAATTCTGCTAGGAAATGTTTTGGAGATGTGCCTACTCAATATTTACATTGGCATTTGCAGTCTGCAGTATAATCAAAATGAGTTAATGTAATGTTGTACTAAGTAAGCAAATGGCTTAATTTTGCAGGAATTAAGCAGTGAGTAAAATAGGGAACTTGAATTTGGTCCATAAGTGCAGTAACTTGAAAAGGACAGCAAGGTTTTATGTGTGTGTGCATAAATAAAAGATAATAGAGAGAAAATATTTCAATATTGGAAAGCAGATCAGATCTTGGCGATTGCAGGAGATGCTAGCACTATAGAATTATTTTTCTTCCAACAGATGAAACAATTGACAATACAAATTCAAAAATGATTTAAGTATATTCATGTATTTATATTTAATTTTATATTTAATAGGATAAATAGTGATGTCCATTTTAAGTTGATTTTACCACAAAATTAAAAATATTGAAATCCTTTTACATATTAACTATGCATAATGCACTGTATATTTTATATGCCTCAGCTCATGTATTTTTTCAATGTCTTTATGAAATACTGATATGGGAAATTTGGGCTGCAGTGCGTGGTATTCCTCAGGCAGGATGGTTTCCAGGCACTTGGGTGGAGTTGAAGAATGAAACCATGGACAGGAGATGGGATAGCAAAAGGGGGGCACTTATTGAGAAGCAAGCACGGACTCCCACGTGGGGAGGAGGAAGAGTCCCACTGAGTCCATTTTTCTCAGCTTAAAGAGGATGCAATTTTTTTGTGCCTCGATATCCCTCTGATTGGTCACTATCCCCTTTTGTTTTGGTCACTATGACAACTCCTGAGCTCAAGCCTAAGTGAAGTATCTCAGGTTCTTTCCTTCTTTTCCCTTATTGTCATCCTATTCCCTCTGGGCTTTAATCCCTTTATTCTGTAAATGTGTTCCTTTTGCTACTCCCAGCTTCCTTATCATATGAAAATGTAACTTCTGCTGATCCCAGCTCCCTTATCTTATGGAAATGTACCCTTTGCAGTGCAGTAGCCCTGTATGCTTTCTCCATGGACCCCTTAATTCCTAAAATTTCCTAAACATGCCTATTTCACCCCTAAAATTTCCTTTTAATACTAACTTTTAAAACTTTATTTTTATCATGATACTATTAAAGATGTCCTAATTTCTCCCCTTTTCCCACCACTAGTCATCCTCTATATCCCTTCTCTCTATCCACCATTGTTATCTGTGTCTATGGGTTATACATATACTAGAGGCCCAGCTCATGAAAATTCATGCACTTAGGGGTGTCCCTCAGCCCAGCCTGCACCCTCTCACAGCCCAGGAGATGGGGATGTCTGGCTGATAGCTTAGGGAGTGAGCCCACGCTGCAGTCTGGCCTCCCTCTGTGGGAGGAAACAAGCAGGCCAATCAGGGGATGGTGTCCAGGGATGAGCTGGCCCTGCCCCCCATTGTCCCTCTGCTCTCAGCAGTTGCTGCAATCCCTGATCACCTTCCACTCCCTCTGCCCCCTGGCACTTGTCTTGACTGACCTAGTGCTGCCCACTCACCAGCCCTGCGCCCTGCCAACCCGTTATTCTGCCATTCGGTCTATTTGCATATTAGGCTTTTATTATATAAAATAGTATGATTAAAGTACAACGTATTTAATTGAAGCAGTGTGTCCAAAATCAAGCACCTGATAAGTTGCTGAGACAGCATTTCAAGGCATACTTTTTAATGCTAAGGTTCTATGCTTGAAAAATTTTTAGTGCTGCCCAGTGTGAGGCCTACTTAAGCAAAGAGCATCATGAGGGTTTCTGGAAGCAGTGGCTACTTTTTTCTTGACCTAGAAGAATTAGCAGAAGTAATATTTACACTTAGAAAAAAAAATGAACCTTATATTTTTAAGCTGAGATGGTCAGGGTGCAGTCGAGGATATTTTACACAGAGGCCTGATTAGGAACAGAGATATGCAAGTTCATAGTTTTGCAGGAGATATTCACAGAGTTGAGTTCAAATGTATTTTGGATGGTAATTTAGAGTCAGATTGTTAAGCGTTTTCATTGAATTCATGGGATGAAACTTGAATTGTGTCATATAGGAGATAATAATGTATTTAGTAAAGAAAATAGACTATAAATCATAATTGATAATTTGGCAATCAGTTCCCTTAGATTCAAGCAGTTGACTAATTTGGATGCGGAGTTATCAAGGGCAATGTTAAGAGACATGAACAATCTTGTCCATTCATATATATGTTTATTCTCTTCCACACATATTTGACAATATAAGACCCACCTATCCTATGGTTTAATAGCACTATAACCCAAATCATTCTATTTTAATTCAGTGTCTCAATCATTTTTTTATGACTTCTTGTTTCCCAGAAAGAACAAAAATGAGTATCCAGCAAGTAAAAAAGATCAGAGTGCTGTTGTTGCTTTGTTTTTCTTGTTTTTTGTTTTGTTTTGTTTTGTTTTGTTTTGTTTTGTTTTTAGTTAGATGGAACTTTTTCTGATTCCTATCTGAGCCCACACTTTGAACAACATTGTTAACTCTTTTAAAAAAGTACCTTTTTAAAAAATCATTATTGTTGAAAGTATTGCATATGTCTCCTTATTCCCCATTGACCCCTTATATTCTTATCTATCACATGTTATGAATTTTTTTCTAATACATGTTGCTATAATAACAATGTGAGATAGGGAGTGTGGTAAAGGAATACTAGTTTCTATCTTTTCAGAATCCCTGCTTCTGGCCATTACTTTGCAATAGGATCGACAATCATTAAGTTTAGCTGAAACATACTGTGGCATATTTTGCAGTTTCATTTGGGTTTGATGAAGATAGGCAAGGCCAGGCATGGTGTGATGTTAGAGGAGGGTCATGAACAGGGCTTGAATCATTGACTATTTTAAATCTTCTCCCATCATTAGTAAGTTAGTTATGGGATTTGAGAAGTCAGAGTAATCTTAAATGTTTAGATTAGTAGTGACATAAACATGTTTTTGTGTTGTTTTCAATTACTTTCAGTTAGCTCCAAAACTAATCTTTAAGGAGAAATGGAGCTTTAGTTTTCTAAATGTTATTAAATAATGAAATCACATAGTGAGCTTCTAAAACTCTGGATGACAAAGTCACACCCCTTATCAATTAAATCCAAGAAACATTGTCAGTATTTTTAAAGACACCACTCCACGCCGTCCTCCTGGTGGTACCATTGCCCAGCAAAGTTTTAGGACCACTGGCTTTGGAAAATGTTATTTTGTAATTTGGGGTTCAAACTAAGATGTTTACGTAGGGGTGAAAAACAAACAAATTCTTTTAAATTTAGTCAGTCAAAATATAAAATATGCAAAATGGTCTAAAGTTATTGACTTTTCATTATCAGCCACTGATAAGGATTTTTAAAGGTCTTCAAATATTTGCAAGTGATATTATTTTTTTGTTTAATATGAAAAGTAACATAAAGCTTACATTATTGCATTTCTAGAATTATAAACAAAAATCTTTCACTTCTAGTGTTTGGATTTAAACGAGCATGGAAGTGGCTGTAGATCTGTAGATTTAAATGTTGGGCAATCTCCCTAAATTCAGATATCTAAGAATTGTTTCTGTCTCTTTTCTAGTTGAAAATGCAGTATTTTGTGGGTTTTTTTTTTTTTTATCCCATCAAATCCTATAGAAAGCATGATGACATATAAGCTTCTTTCAGCTTAACTGGCTCTTAAATGCATTCAGCAGAACTTTCCTTTAGAAATTGTGTAATAAACTCCATTATCAAGTAAATATTACCAGAAATTGTTATTACCCTTGAGTTGTATTCTTTTGTGAATTCTTCTGTTTAATCTCATTTTATGTTCTTGATTCCACTTAATTTAATTATTTTCTTCTCTTGAAATATTGCTCCTATAACACTACCATCACTTTGTTTTCAGCTGCAATGGCCTTACTTAACACACATATTATGGCAATTTGTCATTTAGGTAGAATTTACTAATGCTGAAGAAGTATATGTTTTATCCTTACTAATATATATATATTAGTCAGAATTTGTCTTCACTCAACTTTGTCAGAATTTGTCTTCACTCAACTTTGTCAGGAAATAGATCTATCAAATAAAATAACCCAATTGCTTAATGGTAAACAAGCTGAAAGGAAAATAGTCATAGTGTAGCTCAAGTAATCATATCCAATCATGGTCATTATGTAGTATACATTTTTATAAGAGTGCTAGGTGCTACTTTTTCCTTCCCTTTTTTTTTTAACAGTGTGAACTCAGAATGCATTTGTTGATAGAAAAAAAGTAACTGCAGCAATATACTTTCACTAATTACTGGCATAAGGACCAATAATTCATAGCATGCTGATATAATAAAGTAAACATATTCTATATTTTATTTTAGGTAACTTAGTTTGTATAAGGAGATTAGCCAATCTCAAACTCCACTGGTAAAATATAAGCAGCATAATACAGCTTGAATAAATATTTAAAATTTACTATCAAGTAAATTTTTAAAAACCACTTGCACAATCAGATCATGTAAATTTTATGAACTGTTTATATGCAGCCATGCAGGAATTGAGGAAATCTATGTGCATTCTAAATAAAAAGCATTAAGTATTCGTAAGCTTGTTGTGTGGTATATCTGGAAATACAGGGTGCATATATTTATGTGCATATTTAAATTAGACTCAGTGTTTTAAATATAAAATGATCATTCCTAACTATCTGCAAAAGACTAGTTGATACACATATTAGAAAATTTAAGTTTTGTATGGTTACCAGCTGTAGAAAAAAAATGATGGCACATACTATACAATAATTTTGGGAAGTTACTAACTTCCCAAAATCTTTGTAAGAGAAATGCCTTCAATTTAATTTATGCCTAGTGCAATCCAATAACTGTCTGAAACATATAGGCATATAATTCTGAAATAATTGGTGCATAGTCAAAAATGTATATTCAAATAAAATAAATTCCAACATTATAAAACAATTTCCTAGATATTATTCATAAACAAACACTTTTGGAAAATACATACTTCATCTTTTCTGCTTAAAGTTGATTCAAACATCTTTCTGAATTTTCTACTTAATTTATATTGTACTTATTCTCTGTACAGTAGCATTGAGATTTTGATGATTCTCCAAATACTTCCTCATCATTAGTCACATCTTCCTAACTGAAGGACAAATTTCAGACATTCACTCATTAAACATTTTAAACTTATATTTGATACCACATCATTTACCATTTTGTATATTGCCTGTTGGGATGGGATATGTATTCTAAATAATTTTTTCAAATTAGTCCCTACCACTAAACCCATTATTTTGTGTTAAATCATTATGGAATTCCCTGTGGTTTATATGTATTTTGCCTTATTACTAATAATCCTAATATATAAAAACCCAAGGTCTGAACTACTGTCCAAAGGCTTGACTGAATACTGGAAGTTAATCCTGCAGTCAGTACTGGATTGTTGAGGGGGTTGTGGATCAGGCACAGAAAGAGGCCTGGGAGAGGCAGGGTCTTATCTGCAGCCTTCATGGCAGCTATTGATTAGCTGTTGCCTCTCTTTTTCTCTCCAGCTTCACCAGCAACTGTACCTCTGTTTCTCTCCATGACTCCGCAGGGGCTGTTGATCAGCCCCGCCTCTCTGATCAGGCCAGGAGATAGTCCCTGAGACACTAACATAGAAACTGACTAATCAGAACCAAATGTGGGTCAACTGTCGGGAGCCAATGGCTGCCTAGGAGGCGGAGCTTTTGACACCGACTGGCATAGAAACAGACCAATCAGAACCAAGTTGGCCAGCAGGGGAGAGCAGTTGGGGGAGAGATAAGGTCTTCAGGGGAGGGCTGTTAGGGGTGAGATCAGGCCAACAGAGAAGGGCCTTTGGGGGAGATCAGACTGGCAGGGAAGAGCAGTTGGGGGCAGATCAGGCCAGCAGGGGAGGGCAGTTGAGGGCAACCAGGCCAGCAGCAGAGGGCCATTAGGGGTAAGATCAGGCCGGCAGGGGAGAGCAGTTGGGGGAGATCAGGCCGGCAGGGGAGAGCAGTTGGGGGAGATCAGGCAGGCAGGCAGAGGCAGTTAGAGGAGATCAAGCAGGCAGGCAGGTGAGTTGTTAAAAGCCAGCAGTCCCAGATTGCAAGAGGGATGTCTGACTGCCAGTTTAGGCCCAATCAGCAGCAGTTGGACATCCGCCAAGTGGTTTGTGACTGGAGAGGGTATAGGCTGGGCTGAAGGAATCCCCCCTCTAGGCACAAAATTCATGCTGGGCCACCAGTAGTACTATAAGGTTAATATTTATATCATGCATTACAGTTTCATTACATTTTCATAGCAAAATTACTTTACATCTAATGCAATACTGAGAAAGTTAATATCCTAGTACAATCACTCTCAGTGGAGAAGTGATATTGTAGTTTTTCAAGAGGTTGAGTCCATCACCTTAATTTCATTAGCATGAATTATGATCAACTCAAATATCCAGGCAAATTAAACAATGGGCAAAGAACCTGAATAGACACTTCTTCAAAGTGGACTTATAAATTGCTAAGAGACATGAAAAACTGCTATTGTTACTAATCATCAGAGAAATGCAAATTAAAACAACAGTGACATATCACCTCACACCTGCCAGAATAGCTACCATCAATAAATCAATAAACAACAAATTCTGGAGATGATTTATAGAAAAGGAAACCCTTGTGCACTGTTGGTGGGAATGCAGATTGGTGTAGTCACTATGGAAAACAGTGTGGTGCTTCCTCAAAAAATTAAAAATGGAACTGCCTTTTGACTCAGTGATCCAACTTCTGGGAATATATTCTAAGAATCCTGAAACACAAATTTGAAAGAATATATGCCCTCCTAAGATCATAGCAGGGTTATTAACAATAGCCAACATTTGGAAACAGCCCAAATGCCTATGCGTTGGTGAGTGGATAAAAAAAACCTGTGGCACATGTACACAATGGGATACTACACAGCTGTAAAAAGAAGGAATGCTTGCCTTCTGTGACAGCATGGATAGACCTGGAGATTATTATGCTAAGCAAAATAAGCCAGTTAGAGAAAGATAAATATAATATGTTCTCACTAATATGTGTAATATAATCAACAAAATAAACTGATGACCAAAATATATCAGAGGATACATGGTATAGACTGACAAATGTCAGAGGAGAAGTGGTTGGGGTGAACTGGATGAAAGAAGGTGATGAAAATAGCCAAAGTACATATATTTATAATCAATGGGCACAGACAGTGGTGTGGGGAGAGCCAGAAGGAGGGGATAGCAGGATATGGGTGGAGGTGGGGAAAGGGAGGAAAAATGGAAAATGGATCTAATAATGTTAACAATAAACATAAAATGATAGATGAGTAGATATTTATTTTCAGTCTCAATTTAGCATGTTAAAATCCAATCTCAGAAACCACTAAGAGTATTCATTAATGGCCTTTACTTTATAGTCTCTGATCTTCTCATTCTGGGAACATAATAGAATTGTACTTTCCTAATTATTTTAAAGATAACCATGGTCAATGAGATGAGAGATCAAGAAATAGTTGTCGGTATCCGGTAGAAGCTTTAAATGCCAGTGCACATTTCCCTGTGTACGAGTAGGTAAATAATTTTATTGTATTGGGTTTCCATTAGCCTCCATCCCTTTGTGACCTTTCTGTCCCTTCTTGATCATGTAGTATAAATAAATTAATAAACTGTTTTTAGAGCCAGTGAGTTTTGAGTTAAAACACCATATAACAATAAAATTTGATTGATATACTAGTACTTAAAGTAATTCCAATTATTAAAAAAAGTAGAGGCCTAGTGCACTAAATTCATGCACAGGTAGGGTCCCTAGCAGCTGCAGGCTGCTGGCTGAAGTCTCTCTTGCCCAGCTGCTGGCTGCCAGCAGGGACCTTTCTTTGTTCTGTACTGCCCCTGATGGTCAGCACACGTCATCACGAGTGATCAAACTCCTGGTTGGTTGAACTCCTGAGGGCATACTTGGCATATTAGGCATATATATATATATATATAAAACAGCAAACTTAACCACTATTTTTTCAGTTGCATTGAATTTGTCCAGTATCATTATTAGATTTATATTCAATTTTGGGGATGGGGTGATAAATACCTGTATTCTATATATACAGATCCTCTGTAAAAAAAAAAAAAAAATACATTTTAATTAAGCAATAAACTCATCTGAATTTCTGCTCATAAATTTAATTTCCTGCCTAAAAATTATATCTCTAGAGCATAACAGCTTAATAATAAATTTGGTCCAGCCAGTGTGCTAGACAGGCTTGCTGTCAGATTTGATATAAGGAACTTGCAGAAGAGAATATCTAATCTTCAAATGCAAAAGTGTAAATTATAAAAGTTATTTGAAAGGAGTAATTTTAAATTAAGAATTTTACTGGATGTGAACCTGATCTTTCTCCTTGTTTACAACCTTATTCTATTCTTAAATTTTGTCAAGCTATAGAACTCTCACAATATTAAATTCTCCTCTCTGTCATATTTAGTGATTTAATGTTTTACCCTTGAATGTTTCATTTCTATAGCAGATGAGTAATGTGTGAGCCCAAGGCAAAGCTCTAACTGCCATCTTCCCAACTTATTTTGCCATTTCCCATGTTCCAAATACACTGAAACACACATGATCTCTCTCACATACACACACATGAAAATTTATGACTATCTCCATTTGCCATTAACAATTTCAGATGATAACACAAAAGAAGCTCCCATTGAATACTGAATAGATAATGATACTTAATAGAACTGCTCTATCATATGTTCCTTATGTCTAACATACAAAGCTTGCAGTATTTCTCTAAGGTTACTGGAGACAACAAAACTCATTTTAAACCATTCTTTTGGTCTTATTATATCATACATTTATTCTGCCTCAATGTGGGGGGGGAAAAGATCAAAAGTTATGGTTTTCAGTATACAACATACATATTTTCCTGCTCCATTCTTACAAATTTGCAGTTTCAAATGTTCACTTCCACACATTAAAAGTCTTCTGCCAGATTATGAAACAGGAATTTTTAAGGCTAAAAAAGACAGGTGTTAGAAATTAAGAAAACCATGGAAAAAGCACAAGGCCGAAGAACAGCAGAAGGTATGTTTCCATAGAATGAGGGAGCTGGGAACAGCAAAAGGTCTATCTTTACAAAATAAAGGGAAGGAAACCCCTCATTCAAAGGAAGAAGAAGAAAGCCCAAGGGAAGAGGAAACCAATAGGGAAGGGGGAGAAGACTTCACATGTCCCATGTGAGGTTCAACCTTTGAGCCCAGGAGTTACCATAGTAACCAGTCTAAGGGAATAGTGACCAATCAGAGGGGATATCAAGGCACCAGGACCTGCAGCCTTTATAAGCAACAGGGAAAAGGAAATCAGGGGGAACCTTTACCCCTCCTCACAGAGGAGTTGATATTTGTTCTTTAATAAATTTCCACCTTTGCTATATCATCTCCTGTCCGTGGAGTCATTCTTCAATTCCAGTGGACAAAGAATCTGGGTTCTAGTCCAAGGGTATGTCACATGTTCCAGTCCAAAAATTCCATATCCATTACATTTTTCACATTGCACCGATTCACCTCAAAGTGACCTCTACTCTCCAACTGAACTGATTTTTAATGTCAGAAGTAGTTTCAGTATGGAATTATTTTGTAATAGTTTTATTGTGGTATTTATTATGATACTAGTAGCCTTGCACATGAATCCATGCTCCAGTAGCTCAACAGTAGCTTGCTGCAACCCTCCAGAAGCTCTCCTCCTGCTGCCCTGCCCTCCTGTATCTCCCTTCAATCCACCACCTGCCCTTTATAGCTTCCTGCCCTGTCCCCTCCAATTGCTCTCCTCCCTGAGCTTATAGCTGACTGCCCCATCCTCCTGCTGATCCATGATCTAGTCATTACACAGTCATAAAGCATAATAACCATTTACATATTACATCTTTATTACATAGGATTATTTATATGCTAAACTATGCACCTTTTAAAAGTGTAAAATTCAGCGGTTTTTAGTATATCCACAGAGTTGTGTGATCATCATTGCTATCTAACATTGGAATATACCATCACTTTTCCCAAAAGCCCTATATACTAGAACTTATTTCCTTTCCTTTCTTGCAAACAGGCCAAGAATACCACTAATCTACTTTTGGTCTCCACATATTTGTTTTTTTCTGGACATTTCACATAAAAGGAATCATAGACAGCTGTGAAATCAAAGAAATGTAGACAAATGCTCAATACAGTATATTAAAAACAAAATTAATACCATAGTAATAAAAAAATGTGTTCACTTTAACCAAAAAGTAGTGTTCCACTAATGGAAGACTTTATCTACATAGAGAGTTGATGCCATGTGTATCATCTATTCTGCAACCTGAAGTCTTAAAAATAATAATTCTGGGTTATAGAAACACTCAAAGAAAATAGTAGGTACTATATAAGCAGGCAAGGACAGAGATATTACTAAAACCTTAAGTCTATAATAACAATTAACTTGTCAGTCATTGTGATAAGACTAATGGAACAATGATAGACCTAAATGCTTCTGTGGGACAGGTGGATAAGGAGTGATATTTCTTTAGGTAATCCCTACAACAACCCTTATATGATCTTCAAATACTATATTATGATTGGTTCAATGATAAATTATTACTATTGAGACTTGTAAAAAAATATTTTCTCTGTTCCAATTTATTCATGTGTATAAAATTAACAAGAGATAACTTTCTAAAAATGTTTAAAGGAAGTAAATAAAATTTTAGCATAAAATTCATTAATAATTTTAAAAGCTTAGAATTAAGTCTTTGGAAATCCAGCAACATAAAATCATCCTTTACATTGCAATGCATAATACTACAATAAACAATAAGGATCATATACAGGGTAAAATATTTCATTACTTGGTTTACTTTTCTATGCTATCCACCATTAAATTTTATTTTTTTTTCAAGACAAAAAGACTCTCATAGAAGTCTTTTTAAAAGTTTTACACAAAAAGGTGATAGGAAAGTTATGCTTGTCTGAGGATGTGAGTAATACAGACATTTTATTTGCCCTTAAAGTAGCAGGAAAAAAACCTAATTTTTGAATACAATGAAATTAAAAGGTTTTAGCATGCGTGATCTGAACAACTCAAGATTAATTTTTAATACAGTGAATTGATTAGGTAGGTAATGAGGAACAGAATATATACTACTTCTAATTCAAATAAATAGAAAAATGGCCCCGATCTTAAAATAAATAAATATCATCCATCATAGACACACCCTAAATTATGTTTATTGGAAAATATTAATGGCAACAGATATAAAAGAATGTTAAATAAATTCTATTGCTGATTTTGTTTTACAAAATTACATTTCATTTCCACCCTCATCTGTAACTTTCTATGGTGTTAATCATAGGACATTACTCATTTTTGAAGGTGTTAATGTACCATAAAGGATTTGTATTATCATTAGACTTTCTATCCTTGCCAGGTGTTACATGTTGTCTGCATCTGCTTTGAAGCTCATTTAATAGCTTATAAATCTTTATGAGCATATGATGTGCTTCTATATGATCACTTGCATCCTTTAAAGGATTCTAAAATAAATATTATAAAATTAAATTGTTCTTTAAAACTTTTTTATATAACTCAATACCTATTGATCAATTTAAGATATTTTGCTTTTCATATTTAGTTGCATTATTTGAGCAACCTTCAGTATATATGCATATACATTTATTGACATTATAATATATTATCATCCTAGAGGCCTGGTGAACAAAATTCCTGCACTGGGGAGAGTGTCCCTCAGCTCAGCCCTCTCCAATATGGGACATCCCTCTCACAATCCAGGACCACTGGCTCCTAACTGCTCACCTGCCTGCCTGATTACCCACTAACTGCTCCCTTGCCAGCCTGATTGATATCTAACTGCTCCTCTGCTGGCCTGATTATCCCCAACTACCCTCCCCCACTGTCCTGATCACCCTCAAGGCTTTTATTAGTATAGATATGACCTTTCACGGAAAATTTCCCTAGCCCTGCTTTACAATAAGGGCTTGAGGATTGAATCATTAAGACCAGATACCAATATCCTTTTTTTGAATAATGGAAGGAATAATTATCTTGAGTTTAAGTTGCCCTGAAATTAAAATGAGATAATGACTTAGGAAAGTATAAAAACACCATATAAAGACAACTGACTTTTTCATGTACTGAAAAGATAATGAAGTAGTAAAATGAAATACACTATTTTTATTCTCCCCTTCCTTTCTTTACAGCTTTTATTTAAACTTTGAAATTTATAAATTTCACTCCCATTTTCATTTACTTACAGTCAGTATTATTTTGTATTAGTTTCAGGTTTTATATTGCTTAAAGAATAGTGGTTAGACAATCATATACTTTACAAAGTGTTCCCGGATATTTCCAGTACCCACCTGGCATCATACCATCATTACAACACTACTGACTATATTCCCTATTTAAGTGACAATGGGTTTACAGATTCTTTCCACTCTTTCTTTTATGTTGTTCATCTTTCCTTTTCTTTCTCACTTCTTCCCTCATTTTTCTTATATAGTATCTCACTTGGCCATCAAAGCTCAGTGAAGGCCCTGGGACACACTTCCTCCATTTTACAAACGAGAAAACTGAGGCCGATTCCAGTTGGCTGTGGAACTTGACTCAGTGCCCTGGGAGCCCTCAGAGCCATGCTCTCTGTCCTTCCTAGGGGGCATCCGCCCGGCAAACAGAACAAACCTTCCAGTCAGGCTTCCGAGCCTCTTTCTCAAGCACCTCTTCATTGCGGATGCTCCACATTATATATAATGCAAATTAGCAGGGACTCCATAACAGTTAAGACTGCTCAGAAGGAGACTATGTGCACAGGTGAGCAGAGGGGACTGCTGCGTTGTGAGGCAAGCCATGGATGGCACAGGCCCACAGAGCTACCCACAGAGAACATGGCCTTTCATCAGGGGCAGGCTTGCAGTCCCACCTCTGCACATGAGCTGCAGAGGAAACATCTTTTCTGACCACTCATTGGCTAAGCTCCCAATATGCCACTCACAGTATTCTTGGTAACTTGGATAGTAAGAATCTAAGAAGGTGATCTAGGGTTTTTTCACCTCACTCCTGGCGGAAAAAATAAAAGTCCGTTGCTGGAGAGCTAAGAAATGTCATATCCTGCCCTAGCCGGTTTGGCTCAGTGGATAATGTCTTGGCCTGCCGACCGACCGTAGGGTCCAGGTTGGATTCTGATTGAGGGCATGTACATAGGTTGCAGACTCCTCCCTGGCTGAGGCCTAGGTCAGGGCTCATGCAAGAGGCAACCAATCGAAGTCTCCCTCTCACATTGATGTTTCTCTCTGTCCTTCCCTCTCTCTTCCCTGTCTCTAAAAATTAATGGAAACATATCCTCAGGTGAGGATGAAAAGAAAGAAAGAAGTAAGGAAGAAAGAAAGGAAGAAAAGAAGGAAGGAAGGAAGGAAGGAAGGAAGGAAGGAAGGAAGGAAGGAAGGAAGGAAGGAAGGAAGTTCATATTCTATGAAAGACACATCTTGAAAATGCCTAAAGAAAGTTGTCATTTTTTCATGGTGAAGGGACTGGAGTCCATGTTGATGAAAACACTCAGGCTTCAACGGGTACATTTCCATAGAATGAGGGATCTGGGAACAGCTAAAGGTCTGTATTTACAAAATAAAGGGAAGGAAGCCCTTCATACAGAAGGAGAAGAAGGCCCAGAAGGAATAGGAAAACAATAAGGAAGGGAGGGGGGAACTTAACTTGTCTATACCAATTAAAGTTGGTTTTGTTATACATCCTTAGCTGCACTTTTAACAGCCAGATTGGTGATGTTAAGTGAGGACTTATTGTATTACTAAGTATTTTTGGCACTGCTTGACACAGATGATCAGATAATTATCATTCCAGCCTTCAAGAATAGTTTTGTCACTGATGTCCTCTCAAATACAAAGCCAACTATTATTGTTTTGGTTTTTTTTGGAAGCCACTACATTCCTTTTGCTACAAATTTCTGTATCACTTTTACTCTTTTTTTTTTTTTTTTACAAGACAGACCTGGTCATATGGCTATAACCCAACTGGGCAATTTAGAGGCGTGGCTGGGGATCTCTAAGCACTAATAACATAGCCCACATTACTTGATCATGGATTCTCTTTAACCTTTCCCTTTTTCTTTGCTTACAAACAAAAAGAAAGAGTAGGACTGCAGAGGGAATGTGTTCTTCACAAGAATGAAAGATTCGATTCCCTGAGAAAACTTTTTTAAGTTGGGGTTACTTACAAGAAGTTGTGCAGAAGGGAGAGAATGTAAGCTCAGTCTTGAAAAATGATTTTCTCAGGAAAGAAAGACTGGGAATAGCAATGATTTCCAACACTAGCTCATCAAAATATTGAGTTTCTTTTGGCAAGTATAAACATCTAATTTCATGAATCTAGTTTTTGTCCTAGATTCATGAAATGAGACTTGTCAAATATAGGATCCTAATATTTTATGTTTACTGCAAATATGGTATGCTCTTCATATGCAGCTATCTAAATTATGAAAAGAATGTTTCACTTTGGTTCACAAAACATTATAAAACTACATAAACACATTCTCTAATCCATTATAATATAAAAATCACCAGTTTGATCACTACAATAGACTCTAGACATTGCCAATGTAAGACAGGAACTTCTACTGCTTTGTTTAAAATTAACATTTTTAGGGTTCCAAATAATTTGTCAGATCCAGGAAAAGTCTGCAAGGCTCATTACAGAAATTTGACTCAAATTTTGTGATTACTGAGATTAGTAATTTTCTCTAATAGAGAAAATTAGTTTAATTAAATGTTTTGTTATGCCTTAATTTGACTACATTAGCATGATATTACTAACATAACATATAAGTTTCTTTAAAATAGAAAGTATCTGTTTTAGAAGTTAGATCTTTGTTTCAGACAAGGTATCCGTTTGAAACAGATGACATAGTCAATTTAGAATACCTCAGGGATTACTTAATAAATAGAACAGTTATAAAAGTGTGAGCAGAGGATAGCAAATCAGAAAAGATAATATGATTCTAGGGAGTGTCTAACTACAAAGCTATTACCACTTCTAGGACCATAAGAAAGGAGGAATGGAGCAGTTACTAAAATCTAGAAGAAAAGAATGGGTAGCTTGTAAAAGGTGGTGACCTTCAATTGTGGAACCCAACCCAACTAGGGTAACCATGCAGGGAAGAAACCTGAGGAATAACTAAATGCTCTCACTTCATGCTTTTACTTCTGGTTTATTTCCTGTCAAGGATCTCGTTGACTGAAATAAACCACTAGCAAGAAAACAAGAAATCTAATGATGGGTAAATTAGCCTTTCAGGAAAGATATTTGGGTGAAGAAGTGTAAGGAATGTATCAGGGGGAGCAGATTGGTCCCTTATGAACTTACTAGAGGTCTGGTGCACAAAAATGTGTGCACTGGTGGAGGGGCCACTCAGCCTGGCCTGCTCCCTCTCCCAGTCCTGGAACCCTACTCTCCTTTCACAACTGTCAGTCTGCTCCATGTATCCATGGCTCTGTTTCTATATTGTTTGTCAGTTTATTTGGTTCATTATATTTCACATATAAGTGAGATCACATGGTACTTGACTCTCTGAGAATGGTTTATTTAATTTAGCATGTAATAATCTCCAGGTCTATCTATGCTCTCGCAAATAGATAGACCTGGAGAGCACAGATAGACCTGGAGATACCCAGTGATATTCCGTTGTGTAAATGTACCACCGCTTTTTAACCCACTCATCTGCTGAGGGAACTTGGGCAGTTTCCAGATCTTGCCTATCCTATATAATAAAGAGCTAATATGCTAATTACACTGAACAGCAGAATGACCATCTGGACATCCTTCTGGACAACTGTCTGGATGACCTTATGGATGAAGCCAGGGCTGGTAGGGCCGGCCGAGGCTGTGAGGGGCTGTGAGGACTGGCCAGAGCTGTGAGGGGTTGAGAAAGCCAACTGGGGCTGTGAGGGGCTGGGAGTGCTGGCCAAAGCAGCTGGGGTTTCAAGGCCCGAGCCCCCGCACGAATTTCATGCATCAGGCCTCTAGTTGTAAATAATACTGCTATGAACATAAGGGTGCATATATTCTTCAGAATTGGTGTTTCAGGATTCTTAGGATTTTTCCCAGAAGTAAAATCACTGGGTCACAAGGAAGTTCCATTTTTAATTTTTTTTAGGAAGCACCACACTGTGTTCCACAGAGGCTGCACCAGTCTGCATTCCCTCCAGCAGTGTCCTAGAGCTCCCTTTTCTCCACATCCTCGCCAGCACTTTTCTGTTGATTCATTGATGGTAGCCATTTTGGCAAGTGTGAGGTGATATCTCATTGAAATTTTCATTTTCATTTCTCTGATGGTTAGTGACATTTAATATTTTCTCATAAATCTATAAGCCATCTTTAAGTCCTCTTTGGGGAAGTGTCTGTTCAGGTCCTTTGCCCATTTTTTAATCTGAGTATCTGTCTTCCTGATATTGAGTTGTATAAGTTCTTTATATATTTTGGAAATTAACCCCTTATCAGATATATCATTGTTATTCCTATACATGTTGGCAAAGTTAACTCTATATCAAGTATCAGTATATGTGTGGAGCTAGTTCTGTGCTTGTTTGTTTTGTTTTGTTTTTGCTTTGTTGCTATCTTTTACAATCATTTGACCATAATAATCTTACATTATTTATTTTTAAAATTTAGTCAATATGATTTTATTTTAAAATTTTATTGATATATAATTGATACCTAATATTGTGTAAGTTTAAGATGTACAAGGTGATGATGATTTGATACATGTATATATTGCAAAATAATGAACACAAAGGTTCATCGACATTTATCATCACACATAATTACTAAGTTTTTCTGAGGTAAAAATATTTGAAATCTACTTCCTCAGCAACTTGCAAGTACATAATACAGATTTATTAACTATTAGAGGCCTGGTGCATGAATCTTTGCACAGCAGGGCCAGCCAGGGGGAGGGGCTACAGGCAGTTGGTTGGCCAACCCCGCCCACGATTGAGGAGGCAGGACCAATTGGAGGAGGGGTTGACAGGGGAAAGGGGCCGCAGACATTAGGTGGGCCAGCCCTACCCCCAATCTGGGAGTGGGGGCCAATCTTGGGCAAGGCCAGCCAAGGGAAGGGCTTCGGGTGATTGGTGGGCCAGTCTTGGGTCCTGGTCAAACTCCTGGTTGAGGGGACAATTTGTATATTACCCTTTTATTATATGGGATAATCACTAGGCTGTACATTGGACCCCCAGAACTTATTCATCTAGTATCTGTAATTTATAACCTTTGACTAATATCTGCCTGTTCCGCCACAACACAGCCCTTGGCAACCAACATTCTACTGTGTTTCTAGGAGTTTGGCTTTTTTAGACTCTACATATAAGAGAGATCATACATTTTTTAATATACCTGTTGGCAAAAAATGTTACAGAGAACCAGAATAATCAAACAATGCCAGAGAGTTTGGAATCACACTTTATTATGCGTGGGTCCAGAGGAAAATATCTCTCAAATTTTGGGCCCCAACATGGAGGAATTTCCCCTATTTATGTGTTTTTACCTTCTTTGTCTCCCAATTATGGGGTGTTCCTGGCCCCTTTTGCAAGTTCTTAAAGAGCCCCTATGTGCTGGGGCCTTGAAGACCTCAACCAAAGGCCTGGCCTGGTGCCAGAACTGATAATTTTGTCCAGGGAAGATTTAATGACCTCTCTGAAGTGAGAGTAGTCTTATTTTCCTTATTATTTAAGCAAGCAAGCATTTACAGAAGCCAAATATCAGGGTTAAAATTTCAAACAGCAGTTTTTATGTAAGATAGTTGCTTCAGTTTTAATGTCTTCTCTGGAAAAACATCTATTCAGTTCCTCCACCCATTTTTAATCAGATTTTGTTATTGTTATCATTACCATGTAATATGAGTTTTTTTATATTTTAGTTATTAACTCTTTATCAGATACAATATTTTCTCCCATTCCATAAGTTGTCTTCTCATTTGCTTGATTATTTCTTATGCTGAGCAGAAATTATTTTAATTAATGTAGTCCTACTTACTTATTTTTGCTTTTTTAGTTTGTCATATCCAAAAACATTATTACCAAGACCAATGTCTAGGATCTTTTTCCTTATGTTTTATCCTAGCAGTTTTATGATTTCAAGTGTTACCTGTAAGTGTTTATAATCCATTTTGAGTTAATTTTTTTATGAGTGGTGAAATATGGGGGTCCAATTTTATTTTTCTGCCTATGATTACCAAGTTATTTCAACACCATTTATTAAAAACACTATGCATTCTCCATGGAGTATTTTTTGCTCCCTTGTCTAATATCAGGTGACTGTATATATGTGAAAATTTAGTAGTTTAGTAGTAACACGAGTAAGAACAAATCGTATTACAACACTCTGAGGGATTACTGAGAATTTATATAACATTAGAGGTAAGGCAATCTATTCAGTTTATTTGTTTCATGTTTGATTGTCTTATAAATAAAATTATATTCTTCCTATGTATTCCCTAAGTATCTTTTAAAAAAATTATAGACAATGAATATCTTTGTTATGAGACAGAACTTATTTTTCATTGGGAGGTCCTTTCATGCTTTTTTTCAGATAGAATAAAGGCTGCGTTAGGTCCTAAGAAAAAGCTTTGAACTTATCTGATAGACAAACAGAGATTATAGTTTTAAAATGTAAATCATAATTGAATTAACTCTGTATTTCATAATTGCAGAATAGGGCAATAGAATATTAATATGTACCCAATCATTTTGTGAAAGATTTCTGAACAATTTATTCATATTTAGCAATATGATACCCTTGCTGTTGCTTTAATATACCACATGCCTTGCCTTGTGTCTTCTTGGCATAGAAATACATGTTTCTCTATTAATAGTTTTGTCTGAAAATTCTAGATATTATTTCCATATAAATAAATAAAATTATAAAATTAATTTTTAATCTTGTATTAGTCCCCAAAAGTATTGATGTTTATCAAGAATAAAAGTCTATGTTAAAATATAAGCAGTATATTTATATTTATGCTGGTAACTTTAGAAAGAAAAACATAAGCTTTATTTTTAGTTTACCCTCCATTCTCTCTTTCCTTTCTGCTTTCCTTTCTTTCTTCTTTCTTTCTCTCTTTTATCACATGGATAGAATGAGTTAGCTATACTTTAAATTATTTAAAAATTACATTATAATTTTTTCACTTCTTATAACATGTGAAATTAGATAATACATAAATTAATACTTGTTTATTTTTAAAACAGGAATGGCATTTTGCTGTTCATATTATACTAACTCTTAATAATGAATTTGATTTCCCCAAATTGATGAGGAAATTGCTGATTATGTGAGGTTTCCATATTTAGTGAAAATGAATATTAATATTGTAAAATGATGAATTGCTAATATGGGACATTGAGCTTGCAATCAACTATAAAATATCCCTTTTATAAAAGACATGAATTTATAGCAATAATTTTAGAACTCAATTCTATTTCTAATGCCATGTATAAAAAAGGCGTAGGTAATTCTATAACCCTTCATGGAAGAAATAATGATTTTTCTTTATAAAAATGTTTATGTTATTATTTGAAAAATATTTTAACTGTGTAATTATTATCATCATTTTATTTTTTAAAGTGCTTCAGAAATAAAGAAAATAAAATGCCTGCTTAGTTGTATAAGAAAAATATCTAGTGAAAATGCTATTAATTAATTGAATTTATAAAATTTATTCTGAATTTTATAACTACAAGTTGTCAAGAAATGTGATTTTAAATTTAGCTCCATTTCAGTTAAGATGTATTGCTGAATTGTATTGTTTTTCTTTAATATAAATAAAGTATCACTGTTTTGGATCTAATTTAATTAAACATATTAGAAAAAAATCTTAACAGATAAAAAGATTAATTTTTTATTTGATATTAAGAAAAAGTTCTAAGCTTATGCTAACTAAGTATGATTTGTACAACTAGGTATGATATAATCAACCCAATAAAATATATATAAATAGAGATACCAGACTATATACATTTAAATATTTCTATGCTGCAACTATAAAATGAAATCTGAGGAAAAGTTACAGCATTGATAACAAAGGATTAGCACTTCTGATATTTGCATGAAGCACCTCTATGCAACAGTTCAGATCATTGCCTGTCTTCATGGTCTGACCATTTTCTAGCCGAGGTATTTCTGTGGCAACTGGGACTTTGTTGCCTGTCCCTGTTTTCATGTAGGTGAGCCCCTAGCAAGTACCAACCCATATTATTTTTTTTTTTACCTCCAAACTTGGAGTTTCCCATTTGTCCTGTAGGTATAAACGTCTCATTTCATATATATGAGCAACTAAAATTTAGGAGTCAGTTAAAATCTAGGAGTGCAAATCTTTGACTAATGGGATTTAGGAACCAGCTCTTAAGTTCTTACTCCTTCCTCTTTCAAATGGTCTTTGTTGAGATGCATTCATTTCATTGCTACTCAGAAAAATGCCATGAGATCGACCTGTCAGTAAAATTTAACCAAGTGATAACCAACCTTACATTGGCTCTCATCTTTTTTCTTGTCCCCTGGCACTACACCACTTTTCTCTCTCTCTCTCTCTCTCTCTCTCTCTCTCTCTCTCTCTCTCTCTCTCTCTCACACACACACACACACACACACACACACACACACACTCACACACGTCACATGACTCTTTATCTCAGATTCTGAATTATGGTATTTCATACTAAAACATATAAAAATGTGTTATAAATAAAAAAGACCAGAGGTCTTTCTATAGTGTAAAAAAATAAGCAAATAACAAAAAATACAAATCACAAACCAAGAAAGACTAGAAAAATTAAAAAGACTAGCCTCATTATTTATGAAATGTAGCGTAAAATGTGATCTTCCAAAATGTAAAAGCTTTAATTTCTTTTTATTTAATTTTTTTAAGTTGTTAGATTAGAGCTTTTTTTAAGTGTGTGTGTGTGTGTATGTAATTGATTTCAGAGAGAAAAATGGAGAGGGAAAGAGATAGAAACATCAATAATGAAAGGGAATCATCAGTCTGCTTCCTTCTTCATGTCGCCTACTAGGGATCAAGCCCACAACCCAGGCATGTGCCTTGACTGGGAATTGAACCATAACTCCTCTCATGGGTTAATGTTCAACCGCTAAGCAACACTGGCCAGGCTAAATGTTTTTATTTAATAAGAACATCAAATATTGCAAGTTTTTTGGGAGAAATCATACATTGTTGAATAAAATGGATATGTAAAAACATTCTCTCTTCAAATATTATAATAATAAATGCTCACTGAGTGATTGAAATAGGAAATAGGACAGACATTTCTCTCAGTACTTTTGTTAAGCAGAATAGGTAGCTGCTAGGGCAGAAGGAGGGGAAGGGGAATTAGGGGGTAGTTTATCTCATCCAATGAAGAAAGAAATCAGTAGTCTTGGAACTCGTCCAGATAAAATTGCCACATGTTCTCATAAATTCTGGGAAACGATGCAACAATGAAAAAATAAACCTTGAAATCTAGTCTATTGTCCAAAATATCTGGCAGGAACCTTGAAAACTATAGGCAAGTAAAGTATAAGACCCTTGAACCCCCATCAGGCAGGGGACTCAAACTAGTAGAGTTGCATGCTTGTGCTTTATGCTAAGTGTATTCTTAATTAATTCTTTTGCTTTTCTTCCTTAATAAATTTGCTTGCTTTGCTTCAACACTGCTATCTGTTACTTGTCTGAATTCTTTCCTGTGAGTGTAACAAGAGCTGAGGACTCAGGCAGTTCTCCTGTAATGCTTTGCATGTTTTAAATAATGCAATCCTTAAGTCAACTTTAACATTTTACCATCCTAATATATAAAAACAAAGGGTCCATAATGACTGATTGAAGGCTCCACCTAACTCTGGAAGTCGTCCCTGCAGGTGACCCAGCAATGACTGCCAAGGGGGCTGCAGATCAGTCCCAGAGAGAGGCCCAAAGAGAGAGGCAGGATCTGATCCGAAGCCTCTGTGACAGCTGTTGATCAGCTGTAGCCTCTTTCTTTCTCTCCGGGCTTTGCCAGCATCCATGCCTCTGTTTCTCTCCTTGCCTCCATGGAAGCTGCTGATCAGCCCTGCCCCTCTGATAAGGCCCAGAGATAGGCCCAGAGACGCTGACTGGACTAGAAACTGACCAATCAGAACCAAATCTGGGTCAACTGTGAGGAGCCAATGGCTGCCTAAGAGGCGGAGATTTCGACGCTGACTGGCATAGAAACCGGCCAATCAGAACCAAATTGGACAGCAGGAGAGGGCAGTTGGGGGTGAGATCAGGCTGGCAAGGGAGGGTCATTGGGGGGAAATTAGGCCGATACGGGAGGGTAGTTAGGGGTGTTTAGGTAGGCAGGCAGAAGAAGTCAGGAGCGATTAGGCAGGCAAGCAGGTGAGCGGTTAGGAGACAGCAGTTTCTAGCTGAGAGGTATGTCCAACATTGAGAGAGGTATGTCCAACTGCCTGTTTAGGCCAGATCTCAGTCTGGGCTGAGAGAATAAACCCTTTGTGCATGAATTTTGTGTACTGTTTGTCCACTAGTTTTTCAAATAAAAAAGTAGAGAACTAAGGGTGTAAGGATTCTAACTCAGCATTCTCACTCCAGAAGATATTTACTGTCCTGCCTATTATATTTTGCAGATAAAATGGCACATTGTAGATATATCTACTTTAACATTAGATTTTGATCCTGTTGCTCACCCTGGTGCTCAGGCTTCAGATTACTGAGGCAACCACCCCTAACTCAAAGATCCTAAACACCCAGCCTACAAATAAATGTAATTAATCATTTTGTGTGCTTGACCCCTCTGGTAGTCTACTATGAACCTATTCTAGGAATAATATCTTAAAATAATAACATATATAATATATATAATTATTTAAATAGCAACACTAATAAAAGAAAAATGCTAATTGACTGTACCTTCGCTACACCCACAGCCAATCAGAGTGAGTATGCAACTTAACCCAATAAAGATGGTGGTTAATTTGCATATGATGAGGGAGGGAGGAGTGAAGACTGAAGACTGCTTAAAAAATAGAGGGAGGAAAAGTGGGAAAGCAAGGCAGCTCCCAGAGGGAAAGCACAGGTGGGGCAGAGCAGGGCAGGGTAGGGGGTAGTGACCACTTGCAGGAATCTTCCTGCAAACGGGATCCTAGTAGTAATATATGTAAATAAATGCACTTAAACTATCTTATCTAATAATAGACAGATATGTAAATTGACCATACTTCCACTATGCCATCAGCCAATCAGGTGTGGTATGCAAATTAACTCAACAAAGATGGCAGTTAATTTGCATACACAGTTAATTTGCATACACAGGAATGGGCGGGATGCTTCTGTCATTGCCATAGCAATGACAAAGGGCTATCGCACCCTGTTTCTCAGGGCCTCTGGGCAACATGGGAAAGCAGGGCTGGAGCAGATAGAGGTAGTTCTGGGGCCTAAGTGGAAAGGGGCTGGGCCAAAGTGGAAAGGCGGGCAAAGAAACCCAACCAAGATGACTACAGCCACAGAGAGCAGGAGGGAGGCTTGGGTTTCCCAGTCAATGGAAGAAGCCAAGCTTTCAGCCTGCCCTTGCCAGCCTAAGCCTCCACCCAAGGCTACAAAGTTTTAATTATAGAAGGTAAATAAATTCCAGATATCAGGACCTAGAGCTTGTGCCTGTAAACCACCACAGATGCTCTCACTCAGGCCACCCCATGCCCCAAGAGAACCCCCACCCTGATCTGGGACACCTTTCAGGGCAAACCAGCTGGCCCCCACCTGTGTACCAGGCCTCTATCCTATCTAATAAAAGAGTAATATGCAGATTGACCATCACTTCAACACACAAGATAACTGCTCCCATGTGGTCAAAGATCCTGCCCTCATGTGGATACAAGATGGCCACCACAAGGTAGCCAGCAGGGGAGGGAAGTTGGAAGAGACCAGGCCTGCAAGGGAGGGCAGTTGGGGGTGATCAAGCCTGCAGGGTAAGGCAGTTAGCAGTGACCAGGCCGGCAGAGGAGGGAAGTTGGGGTCAAGCAGTCTGGCAGAGGAGCAGTTAGACATCAATCCGGCTGGCATGAAAGTGGTTAAGGGGTGATCAGACTGGCAGGCAAAAATGGTTAGGGACAATCAGGAAGGCAATCAGGCAAGCAGTTGGAAGCCAGCAGTCCTGGATTGTGAGAGGGGTCCCAGATTGGAGAGGGTGCAGGCTAGGTTGAGGGACACTGCCACCCCCTCCTCCCATGCACGAATTTCATGCACTGGGCCGCTAGTTTAAAAATAAGGATGATTGAGAATGACTGTAAATGACATTTAAAGATACACTGAGTGGCCAGGTTATTATGATCTTTGAATGCATAATAATCTGGCTACTCAGTGTACTTCTCTTTAGTACCTCATTTATTTGATATTAAAGATACTACAAATGGTGCACCTGATCAGTTTTCCTCTTTGCACTGGCTGATAGAAAACTCAGTGCAAATAGGTGGTTGATCTCCAGCAAAAGTCTAGAATACTTTTGGTACCCATTTGAGATACAAATATACTGAATGGCCAGATTATTATGCATTCAGAGTTCATAATAATCTGGCCACTCAAAGTATATCTACAAGCTTGATGACCGCTAAATTAGAACCTCTGACAGGTTTCCTAAAGCCCGATTTTTAGGACAATGGTTGGCTACAGTGTTCAGAAGTTGAGTATTTCTCTTCTCAGGGCAGTAAGAATCAGAAAATATCCCAGAAGTTTAACCTTTAGTTTAGTTCCCCCTTCTTAAGATGAACAGAGTGTTCTGGCACATTCCAAAAACGGTTCCTTTCCCTCTGCCTGCTGAAATATGAGGGCATTTTTTTTTTCCTATTACTTATTATTAGAACCTGGTAAAGCTTCTGGAGATAGGTAAAATTCACACAAATGTGGAGACTTTCATATAACTGAGTCCTCTAGAATTTTTAAGTCTCACAATTGTCTTTGTGAGTCTCCAGCAATTCATCACAGTTCAGTTTCTCTAAGGCTGCAATGGTTCCTATTCTGTTACTATTCTGGAGCCTTTTCTCCAATTATTATGACTCCTTGTGTTTATTGGCCTGACTCTCCAATCTTGGAGGCAATCGATTTCTCTATGTTCTCTCTTCTGGATTCAAGAAGAGTTGAATGTTCAGTCTATTCAGCTTTTTACTTGCTAGGATGGAGTGGAGACTTACAAGCTCTTTAAATGGGGACCCAGAAACTGAAAGTCCAATTTTTTGTTATTTGGGAAGAAAACTTAGTGTATAGTTTTTAAACTGATGCAGGATACCTTAATTATTTAAATTTAAAAATTAGGACCCTTGATTAAAACTTTCAAAACAATAGTTATATATCAAAATATACTTTATTTGTGACAAGAGTTCAAATTGTTATCTAGAGTCCTTAATTATAAAGGGTACAGAAACTATATTTAAATGGCAAAGAATATGTAATGAGTTACTCTTCAATTAAATCTTTAAATTACATTGAAATGCAAAAATTTATTTGACTGTATTAAATTAATAGTTTCTTTTTTCACTAGAAATGTGTTTTATTTCACGTGTCATTCATTTAATTTAGCCACATTTAATACACCATATACAATATAACCAAGCCTTATTTAGAAACCAAGACCAAATTCAAATAAATATTCAGCTCCATCCACAAAATTAAAGTTTGACCACATTTCCTTCATGCTTAAATCATTCAATAACTTCACATTATATATGAGATTGGTGCCATTTTCCATAAAGGATCAGATAGTAAATATTTTAGGCTTTGCAGATCATGCATTCTCTGTCACAATGATGTAATCTATTGTAGCATGAATGTAGTTAATCCAACCTGTGGCTGTATTCCAATAAAACTTTCTTTACAAAAAAAGATTGCAGGGAAGGTTTTATAACACTTAATGCATGAGGGGGGAAAAATCCTCTATTTTAAGAGTATTTTACAAAGCACTTCAATACATCATCCATTTACACTGATCACTAGTCTGTTCCTCAATTTATAACCTTGGCATTCGGAACAACTTACCTTTCCTTAACAGTTCTGTAATGTGGGATCAGCAAGACAACCCTCAGGTTAATGATTCACCACAAGGAATCACAGAACTCAGCAAAGATGTTATACACTCAGTTATAGTTTATTACAGCAAAAGGGTACAGAGTAAAATCAGCAACAAAAACCATTGCAAAAGTCAGAGTGTGGGAGGGAGTAGAGGCAAGCTTTTGATTTTGCTCTCCCAGTGGTATATAATGCAGGCAGGGCTCAGTTTTCCCATCCACAATGTGTGTCAATGAAAATGGGCATTGACAAGCTTGGAAACCTGGTAGGTTGTCATCCTCCTTTGGTGACCAGGGTTTTCATTGGGAATGGGTCAAGGTAGACATGATTGACTGCTGCAGATTTGACCTTAGTTATTCTGTCTCCATCTTCTCCTTAAGTCAAACTAATGCCATATGGTCCAAGGCCTCACCATGAGTCACATCATTAGCAGAAACTCTCTGGCATGGCCCAGGTCTCAAATAAGGAAAGCCATTCTTAAAGGTCCAAGGGCTTTGAGATTGTCTCCCAGAATCTGAGCAAAGGCTAAAATTTTCTCTGGAACCTACAAGATTTGGACAAGAACTGCAGAGGCAATTCTATGCAAAGGTTCTCAGTTGTTTTGAACTTTTGTCTCTTGATTCAGACAAATGCTTTTCTGCCTGTCTCATCTTCCAAAGAGAAATAAAGATGCCATTCACTGTAAACTCCCTTTAGCACTGGAATTCTCCTAATCACCTTTGTAGTCCTAGTACATTTATAGAGTATAGTGCCCAAAATAAAGAGTGGTTCAATAATTATAAAAAAATATCTGGACAAAGTAGATTAAAGTTTCTTCTTCTTTTTTTATGTACATTGTCTTTAAAGGATACATATATTGAAATGCATTGTTAGATAACATAAAAATACTCTCTTATCATAGTTAGCAATTGTGCATCTTACTGACTGTAACATCCACATATAGCTTTCTCATCTTAGAAGCAGATGAAAATGCAACTTTAAAAAGCGTAATCTATTTTTAAAAGATGAAAATTAAAGCAGAAAGTATGAAATACCATTAAGAAGATATGAAATTAAATTTTACTTTAGATATTTTTCAACCATTGTATCTACAAATTTCATATAGTTCTCAAAGATCAAGTTTGGCAAACTATGATCCACCCCCTAATTCTGGTCTGGTGCCTCTTTTTGTAAATGCAGCTTTCTTGAAGTATATTCTACGAGTTAATTTATGTATTGTCTATAGCTGCTTCTGCACTAAAATGGCAATATCATGTAGCAGCAAGTAGACTGAAGACCATGCTGCCCAAAAAGCCTACTATATTTTTTATTGGACTCTCTACATACAGAGTTTGGTGGTGACCCCTGCCTGATGAATAAAAAACTCACAACAATAAACTCAAAATACAATATATAGTTTGAGTCATTTGATTTGTTGCACATCTGAAGCAATTATGTTTAATGTTTTGGGTGTCAGAATTAGAATCTTCATTTCATCTATTAAAAATTACAAAGAAATGATTGTGAATATTAGAAGTCATATATATATATACATGTCACATATATGTGTCATATATGTGACATATATGTGTTATATATATATATATAGCCCAGAGCAGGACATTCATGCACTCGGAAGAGGAAGATGAGATCCCTCAGCCCGGCCTGCCCCTTTCCCAGGTGGGCAGTCAGACATCCTTAGCACTGTTCAGAGGTAGGAGGGGCTCCCGCCACTGCTCTTTGTGCTTGCCAGCCTTCAGCAGGCAGCATCTGCATTGAGCATCTGCCCCCTAGTGGTCAATGGATGTCATAACAACTGGTTGCTCCTTGTTCTGATGTTAGGGTCAATGTGCATTTTATATAGAATCCCTTTTATTATATAGAACTAGGAGCACAGCATAGGAGAGTGCATGGCCCCACCCACCCATCCATGTCCCTGCCTTGACACCAGAACCTCCATGCAGAGCTCCAATGTGCCTGGCCCAGCCTCAAACCCTCTGCCCTTCTCTGGCCACTTCAAGCCCCGCCCTCAGCCCCTCCAGCCTTCTTCAGGTGCCTTGCTGCTTCCGCCCCATCTCTGGAGCAACTTGGAAGCTCCTTCTCATCATGGCACCAGAGAAGAGCTTGGAAGCCTCCCACTCACTACACTGAGCTCCTATGCTCCTGCCCCTGGCAAGTGGGCAGCAGGGCGCTCTGAGTGAGAGTGGTGGGTGGCAAAGGACTGTTTTGGGGGAGGGGGGACCATGGGCTCTCACTCCAACCCTCCCTGTCATGGGATGGTCCCGCCTCCTCTGGGCACCTCCCCAGGTCTGCACCATCTCCGGAGCAATGCAAGCACAGGCAGCCTCCTGCAATCGGTTGTTACTTGTTATGCATAGCATATTAACTCTTTATTATGATGATGTTTTTCATATAAATACTATCATAAATTTATTTTCTATAAATGTTAAACAATTTTTTACTAGGCTATCTCTATTTTCTTTTAAAATGGCTCATATTGCATTCAATTTAGGGGTGGGGGGAACCTAAATTTTTTCTCATGGCAAAGCTTAAAATGTTTGTTTTAATGACAAGTATTTGCTATATTTTAAAACCTAATTTCAAGAGTGGGTATTAAGAGGAAGAATAAAACACAAACTGCATATTTTGCTAAATGGGGCAAACTACTCTGAAGAAACAGACAGGCTGAAAATAGAAAACTCGATAGAGTAATCAATACACTCAAAGGAGGATGAAGTAGAGGATATGCAAGTCCCATGATTAGTAAACAGACAACAATTCATAGCAGCAAGCCTACAAAAAAAATGCAATTCAGTTCTCTGCTATTCAGAGAAGGAATGGATCTGCAAACAACATATATTCAGACTCCCAATCAAATAAAAATATTATTGAGAAAGTGGAATTAAATATATAATCATATGTAAGAATTGGGTATTATAAGTAAGATGTGCTATTTGAATTCTTTACTGTTATCTGTATAATTTTAAAATAGATGTAATTTTAAGAATAAATGTTTTTAAGTAATTTAGCACTTTGAAAATTTCCGCTCTGTGTTCGATTAAGCTTCAAAATAAAAATCCCTATTAGAAATCTATTCTATGTAGCATCAGTGTGATTTCCCCCTTTATAACATAGATTTTTAAATTTAACAAAGAACAAAACTGGCTGAAACTGGTTTCTCTCAGTGGATAGAGTGTTGGCCTACATATTGAAAGGTCCCAGATTCGATTCCGGTCAAGGGCATGTACCTTGGTTTCAGGCACATCCCCAGTAGGGGGTGTGCAGGAGGCAACTGATTGATGTTTCTTTTTCATCGATGTTTCTAGCTCTCTATATCTCTCTTTTCCTCTCTGTAAAAACTCAATAATATATATATATATATATATATATATATATATATATATATATATATATATATATATATATATATATATATATATATTTTTTTTTTTTTTAAAGAACAAAACTGACTTCAAACACAAAGCCAAAAATTGTTGGAGATGATTTCTAATAGGTTTAATATGTCCTGATTAAAATCTAGATACATATTAAATCTGGTCCCATGATGACCAGCATTATATAATTAACTATCATTTTGTCCAGTAAAATATATTTGCCTTGTGATCTAATATATATCCACAGCAATGAAGGTGACATAATTCAATGAATAGTTTTTTTTTTGTGTGTGTGTGTTGTTTTTTGTGTGTGTGTGTGTGTTTTCCTTTGATGGCAATACATTAGTAATTATTGAAAAGCCTAAAAGTTAGTTCTAAATTATCGGAACTTCTCCCATCCTATAGTTTTAGATTTTACACATTGGACTATATGTAATCCCTATCATAAATCAAAGCTGTGTATTAATTAAATGAGTTATATCATGGGACTTCCATGCAATCTTATCAAAAAGGTAAAACTAAGGTCTAGTTCAAATAAATTTTTTTGTAGAGAAAATATATAAAGCAAAGACTTTGAAGTAGATTTGCCTCCTTTAAGGATGCAAAACAACATGTTTCAAAGTGGCAATAAGAACATTAGAAGTTAGCAGTAATGATTGCCCAGTGGCACAAGGGACAACATTCTTTAATTCAGATTTTATTAAATTTTAAGGTACCTGTGGGTGGGATTTTATTTGTTATAATTTTTGTTCAATGCTATATTTCCAGTTTCTAAAACCATCATTTGAATGTGATCTGTTCAAATCAGTGTCATACTAAATAGTTAAATAAATAATTATATGGTTGATTGTTCTCTGCTCCTCAATCCAGAGTTGCTTTTTCTTGAGGCACTGCAACAAAATTTAAACAGTTTAAAGAATTTTTAGGTATTTTTTTTTTGTGATGGCCTGTGAGCTATTAAACCCATTGGCTTGCCTCAAAGATTGGAAGAATACACTTAGAATAAAAAAAGTCAGTAGAATTTCCCTATATATAATTTTTTAAGCCCAATCTGGAAAAAAATAATTTTAAAGTCAGAGTTTACCATTGCATAATACAAATATTTAGCTTATGTATGTATTAGAAAAAGAAGTTTCTATACAAAAAAAAGGAAAATAAATTGTTAAGAGTATATACTTGAAAGACAGGTCTAGGGTATAATAAAGACAATTCCAAAAAATGTAGGTGCACATACTAAATATTATAACTTTGAAGGATCAGGTGTACAGAGTTTATGCCGTAGACAAAAAGCAAGAGGATTATGTGAACTGATTTTAGAGTTAATTCCTTCCCATGTGTTAACAGCTGGCAGGTAGATGATCTGAAAGTTGTACTAGCTGGATTCTTGAGAAGGCTAAAACCCCAGGGTGTAGGTAAAAGAGAAGAAATAAAAGACCAAATAGCTTAGAAGTATTACTCCCTAGAGAAGGTCTGCATTCAGTACATTGTCAGAATGAAGAGTAATGAGGATGGAATTGCTTGGGCAAATTTTGCCCCACCCCACCCAGGGCAGACTGCAGAGTCCAGCACACCCAGTGAGTGCAGTGAAGGAGGCTTCCCAAAATCTTTCCATATCCTTTGAAGGGAGGAAAACACAGTCAGATAAACAGATATCCCTAAATCCTCAGGAATTGGGATAAGGCAGAGTCAGATTATGTGGAGATGGCTACCAAGGAATTAGTAATGAGTAAGGCTAAGTCCACCAATCATATTAATAATCATATATACAGAAAATAGTTATGAGACTACTTACTCCATTCCCCCTTGAGGAAAAAGAAGATATGCCAACACAGAGAAATACAATATACAGATGAAGGGAGAGAAACCTAAGGAAAATCTTGAGTTGAATAAGCAGTTAAAGCAAAAAGAACTCATTTCCAAATGGGAAAACATCATGCTAACCTTTCTTTAATTGGCAATAGTAACTATCCTGCCATCCAACAAAAAGATCCCATGGTTTATGCTTAAAGAGCTATAAAGATAGGTACTATTTTGCACTCTTGATTCTGGACGTGTATATATATATTATATATTAATTTGGTAATATGTTGTTAAAGAAGATGTGGGTGGTCCCACAGTCCAGTCAAAACTATTCCTTTGCTGCACTGCAGTGTATCAGAATTTCTTAGAAAGTTGGTGGGACAAAGACTGCTGGAGTGGAAACGGGGAATATGTATTAACACTTTTCCAGGGGATGCTGATGCTGCTGGCCTACAATCAACATGTTAGCAACCAATGCCATGTTGTATATAAACACACTGTATGACATTTGCTTTAGTCAAACTCCCCAGAGTTTTTGCAGTTCCACAATTTTCTATACCCCAATTAATAATCAAGCATAAGAGCCCTAGCCAGCCCTAACCGGTTTGGCTCAGTGGGTAGAGTGTCGGCCTATGGACTGAAAGGTCCCAAGTTCGATTCAGGTCAAGGGCATGTACCTTGGTTGCAGGCACATCCCAGTAGGGGGTGTGCAGGAGGCAGCTGATGGATGTTTCTCTCTCCTTTCATGGATGGTTCTAGCTCTCTATCACTCTCCCTTCCTCTCTGTAAAAAAATCAATAAAATATATTTTTAAAATATCAAGCATAAGAGAAATGGATATGCTTCTAAAGGAAACCAAGGTCATTTTCTTGCAATTGTACTTTGAGAAGGCAGTTCAATTAAATGATAATGTGTGGGACATGCAGAGGAAAATATAACCTTTTTTTATGGAACTGCTCTTTCCCAAATCTTATCTGGTCATTGCCACTTACCTTCCTAAGTTGAAATGGTTGATGCTTCCCATTGTATTAAAGATCATAACAACATTAGTATTAATGAAAAGTACAATCTGTGGGACTGTTCCAAATTTTCTACTAATTTAATTGTATCAGAGAAATAAACTATAACTTGAATTAATGTAGAATATATTTGCCTCGGATAGAAAAGAGGGTATGGCACTGAGATAGCATAATTTACTTCCATGTTAGATTACAGGGTATAATTGATACCAATAAAAGCAGATGTCTAAAAATTATTGGATAGATTTATTGAGGTGACATACTATTCGAACTGTGCATGGGCACCTAAAAAAGTCTTAATTACCCTCCTTTTCTTTAATATTATAGAAAAGTCTAGCAGATTTCCAATTGGTTGTATTAAGTACATTGTAATATATACTTGATTTCATATCAGAGCTGGGGACAGAAGATATCTTGATATATTATTGTGGCAGAGCGCATAAAATCCTTTTTGACTCTCAGGAATTACAAATCTTAAAAATCTTGTACTATATATCTAAACTCTTACTCTCACAATCTGAAACCAAGTAATAAATACACTAACTAAACAGAAAATCTTTTAAAATACAGGGTTTGGAGCTTTGTGTAGTGAGTGGCAGTATTCTTTCCAATGAGGTTTAGCTGAGTCACGAATGTTAGTTTAAGAAAAAAGAAAATACAGAGGTTGGCAAAAGTAAGTTTATAGTTATTTGTATGGAAAATAATACAATCATAAATAAATAATACAAAATAAACTCTTTAATGTACTCATAATTGTAAAACTACTTTTGACTACCCCTGTATATTAATTGAACAAAAACTATATATATGATTTTCCCAGCATCGTTCTAACCATATATGAACTAGACTATGTTAATCCTCATCACAAGAACACCAGGCAAGCACACAATGTTTAGACATTTAAGTATTTTGCCCAAGTAGAGTAACTGGAATTACCATCTGGCATTTGGGAGGGACTCTTAAAGCTGTCAATAAAATCCCCCTCCCTCGTGAATCTGTTACCAGATCTGCTATGAGGCTATTACTAGATAGCGGGTCCCCTTAATTAAACAATCATGATAATCTTCTTTTTTTAGATACCTCTGCACAATTCTTTATTCTCATTGGCTTTTTTCATTTTCCATTTCATTGAATTTTCTAATTTTTCTCTTAACATATTCATTGTTATATGTCTGACACCTGGGTTCTTTTTCCTGCCATTTGATAAATTCAAGCATTCTCAGAATTAAGAAATCAGCCTTTTATTTTCCCTAGTTTACTTTGTCAATTTCACCCATTTCCAGTTAAAAGATTGTATTTTCAAAAGATTCAACAACGTTCTCATTCCAGTTGTTTTTTAATTGATTTTTTTTCTATTCTGTACCTTTAGTGAATGATTAATTTTATTGATTCTACTACTAAAATAAAATTACCCTTTCAATTTCTAATCCTAAAATAACTGCTCTAATGCAGACACTTTCACCAGTTAATTAGTTAATATAGTTTAAAATGCCATGCAATAGGATTTATGAAGAAAGACAGTTAAAAAGTACTCAAACTATTTAAATATTTTATAGTTGCACAAGACAAACCAGAAAAATAAATCAATAACTGACTTTTCCAAATATGTAATTATTGAGTGCCATTCTCTAGATCTATGTCTACACCTCTAGAATCCAGGAATATATCATTTTAAAACAAAGAATACATACATTTTATATTGTCTCTTCATGCTCCAAGTCACTACATGGTGATACAATGAGAGCCACATGTTTATCTGAACATACATTAGACTTTGTACCATAAGAGGGGAAAAAAAAAAAAAAAAAAAAACTATGAGACTCAGAGTTTAAATATAGTGGCAGCCATATCTGCCTCTTATTTCCTTTGGAAAAAATCATGTTAAAGGAAGATGAGGAAATGTTCCTAAATTAGTACCACTTGCATAAGAGCAAATGTTCCTAGTGTAAGGAAGAAAAACATTTATAGGGTTTTATCCTTACAGCGTAAGAAAATTGCTCACCTCCACCCAAAGGTGAATTTTGGCCCATAAAGTCTAAAGGGATTCCTGCTCCATAAAATATGTAGGCACTAACATAAGGCTATCAGAAACAAAGTAATAAAGGAAACATCATACCACAAAAAGAAACACAAAATTATAAATTACAATGAAAGGATATCACCAAACAAAACATTCTTTGTATTATGAGACTCTCAGTAGGAGAAATAGAGAAAGGAGCAGAAAGCTTCCTTAAAGAAATAATGGCTGAACTTCCTAAATCTAAACAAAGTTATAGACTTGCAGGTACATGAAGTTTCTAGGTTCCAATACAGATTCAACCTAAAAATGCCTTTACCAAAGATGGCTTCACCAAAACATATTATAATAAAACTATCAAAAGTCAAAGGAAAGAAGTTTTAAGCAAGAGAAAAGAAACACATTTCCTACTAGGGAGCCTCTTAAGGCTATTAATTTTTCAGCAGAAACCATGCAGGCTTTGCAGAGTGGGATAATATTGTATATTGCAAATGCTGGTGTGTGTGTGGGGGGGAAACACAACAAAAAACAAAACTCCCATCCAAGAATACTTTATCTAGTTAAGTTGTCCAGAAATTAATGAAAAATAAAGATGTTCCCAGACAAAAGCTGAGGGAGTTCATTGCCAAGAGACTTGCTTTATAAGAAATGCTAAACAAAGTTTCATTGAAATAGATTTAAATACCCTAATATTGATTTCCTGATTACCAATTAAGCAATTTTATAATTTATACAGTGGGGTCCCTTGGTCTGGCCTGTGGTAGGGGGCCCAAACCGGATCTCTGACATCTTCTGAGCGGTCCTGGATTGCAAGATGGTGTAGGACAGGCCGAAGGACCCCACAGGTGCACAATCGGAGCTGGGGAGGGATGCAAGAGGTTGGCCAGCTGGGGAGGGGTATGTTTGGCCCATCTTTCTTAGTCCAGATTGACCAGACCCCAGCAGCAAGCTACCTACCAGTTGGAACATCTTCCCTCTAGTGGTCAGTGCATGTCATAGTGAGCAGTTGAGTGGCCCTAGCATATCATTAGCATATTACACTTTGGTTGAATGGCTGACCAGATGACTGGACACTTAGCATATTAGGTTTTCATTATATAAGATTATATATATAGTTATTTTTATTATGACTAGTCACTTAAAAGATAAAGTATTCAGCTCTATGATATAGTTATAATTCTGTCTTTGGTGATTCTATTTTAAAGTACATGCATAACAAAGAGCACTATCATAGTAGCCAAAATATATTGCTATATTAATTACTAATTGTTAGCTGTGTTATATTTTCAAAGTCATCTGCTCCTATGGTATTTCCTTTTAACCATTACCCCCACACATACTTTTATACTTGGCATTTGCTTATAGCATTAAGGTAATAATTGAGTGAAATAGAATCATTCAAACTTCATTTTATTATGATGGACATCAGGAAAGAGTTACTCTCAAATGTTTTAAAACAATTTTCACAAAATTATGTCAATCATTGTCAAAATGGGGATATGTTGAGATAACAAGTGAGCAGCTTGTTATAAGTGTCCTAAAAAAGTAAATTTCAATAGTGTTTCTCTTTGCTTTCAGATATTATATTCTATAGTTTATCTTAAAGTATTTGAAAAATCCATTTTCCTAAAAAAATGATATTGTTTAAACTGTATATATACAATTAAAGTAGGTAGAGACACAAAATAAAATTATTAGTTTTTATTATCAAATAGACCCACTCTTTCATAATCAA